>NW_009730249.1:0-10145 GCF_000703405.1 Apaloderma vittatum
GTCCCCGCTCGGGCGCCGCGTCGCGCTGCGCAGAGCCCTGGGCCGGCGGTGGGAGGACCCGTCTATTTTTGTGTACAGTAAAAATACTACTTCGTTCATTACCCGGGGAATATAGGCCGCGGGTGACAGCCATTTTGCTCGTCATTAATAGCTCCACTTAATCTCGAAACAAGACTTTTCCTGTGATATCTCTGTAAAACAAAGCAAAACAAAACAACCTTTCTTCCTCCAGTGTCTCTAACGCGCCACCCCCCTCCCAAACAAACAGCAAAAAAAAAAATCCCAATTCCTCCTCTCCTTTGACGAACAATGACTCATTCACGTCTTTTTTTTTTTCCTTTGCTGTTCTAATTTTTTATTTATTTTTCATTTTGGCCTCTGTCTCCCTGGGGTTGCAGGCGGAGCTGGCAGCGGTGCCGCCGGTGAGGATTGCCCAACTCCAACGAGCCCCAGCGTTCGACTCTTTCTAACTCTGCCAAAACTTTTTAGTGTGTTTGGGCTGAAATTTTCCAAACCAGGTGTCTGCCCAGGGGGGGAATTCCTTTGGAGAAGCTGCAGCAAAAACAACCTGGCTGATGCACAGGGTTCAGAGGAAGACGGATTTGCCCGTGGGGAGCCCCAAAAATTGCTGTGGGCATCGGGGAAAGTGTTCTCGGTGCCCCTGTGCTGCCCAAACCCAGGTATGGAGGACAGCACAACTATGGGAGGGGAAAAAAACCCCACAACCAAAAAAAAATTTTAAAAATTCTAATTATTTCCAGAAAATATTCTAAAGATTTGTACTCTAAATTAAAAAAAACCCTATTACGCACAAACAAATGACCTGATCATCCAGTATCAGCACTGGCCAGGTCAGTCTGGCTGCTAGAAATTTTCTTTTATTCCCCCTTATTTTTATTGTTTTCTGCATCAGACTGAGCACTGGATGACTTGAGGGTCCCGTGGGCGAAGTGACGTGTTTTTGAGCATTGTGGGGTGGGCTGGTGACGCATTGCACAGAGTGGAACCGCCAAAATTTCATCATTTTCTGACTTTTAAATTTTGCAATGGTGTTATTTCTCAGCTTGGTTTTGCTGTAGCCTGAATGAGGTTAGCTTTTCCAGTATGGGCTTTTAAACCTGGCTTTTTCTGATGGTGCCACTTGTTGCTGCTCAGTGATCATGGCTGGTCGGACTCGCCAGGATTTATGAGCCCGTCGGTGGCTGCATCCCCTTGTTTACTTCCCTTTGTCTGCTCATTTCGGAATTCTTTCACATTTTTCCTTTCAACCTAATGGCTTAATTCTGGCGCTTTATTAATCTATCTCATTACGTTGAGTTCGAGTTGTTTGAAATCCACTCATGTTGGTGTAGGCAGTACTTACTATATTAATCAAACGATCCAAGGTGGCTTCTTCTCTGAAGTCCTTAATTTGTGCTATAGATATAATGTCGAACCTCGTAACAATGCGCCTTGCCTCGGTGTTCCCAAGGAGACACTGAAATACATTAATTCCGTGATTTTTTTTTGAGTACACTGATAGTCCATCCGGGAGTGGGATGTTCCTCTGACTGTGCCATCAGTCTTCAAAACGCTAACGAGGGTCTCTCTGCGGGGTCTGCGAGAGGCTGTGGGTTCAGTTTGACCAAGAGGAGGCTGAGGGGGGATCTCATCGTGCTCTACAGTTACTTGACAGGACATTGTAGAGAGGTTGGTGCTGGTCTCTTCTCACAGGGAATTAGGGACAGAACCAGGGGGAATGGTTGCAAGTTGCAACAGGGCAGGTTTAGGCTGGACATTAGGAAGAAATTCTTCACGGAAAGAGAGGTCAGACCCCGGAACAGACTGCCTGGGGAGGGTGTTGAGTCCCCATCCCTGGATGTGTTCAAGTGTCGCTTAGATGGGGTGTTGGGTGATGTGGTTTAGGGGTGAACTTGTAGTGTAGGGTCAGTGGTTGGACTCGATGATCCCAGGGTCTTTTCCAGCCTGAATTGTTCTAGGATTCTATGAATCTATGAAGCAGCTGCTTAGAACCTTAAAAGAGCTTTCGTAAATATTTCAAATACTATAATACTTGAAAAAAAATATTGAATAATACAAGAAGTAAATACAATAAGAAGTTTTCTTAAAGATCTCAAAATTTTCTTTAAATAAACATTTAGGAAGGACACCCTCGGCGAGGGAGCACACCCTGGGAAGACTCTGGTTTTGGGTGGAAAATGTCTCTTTTGCAATCACCGCTTTGTTTCTGGGAAAACAGGAAGACGGTGCCGCTTGGTTTTGCTCGATGTCTGCTTGGGAGCAAACGCTACGGATGAAGATTTGCTCCATCCCTGCACGAGCAGAATAGTGTTTCCCACATGTATTTATTTTCCCTTGCTGGGTCATATGGGCAGTGAAATCTTGTAAAGGTGGTGCTGGAGCTTTCCCCCAAATTTTGTGTCCCACACACACTCCAGCTCTGTGGCGAACACTGGCCAGGGGGAAGGTCATCAGAAACCTGCAAAACCGAGTTTCTGAGTCACAAAATCACAGAATCACAGAATGTCAGGGACTGGAAGGGACCTCGAAAGATCATCAAGTGCAATCCCCCCGCCGGAGCAGGAACACCCAGATGATGTTACACAGGAAGGCATCCAGGCGGGTTTTGAATGTCTCCAGAGAAGGAGACTCCAGCACCTCCCTGGGCAGCCTGTTCCAGTGCTCTGTTACCCTCACTGAGAAGAAGTTTCTTCTCAAATTTAGGTGGAACCTCTTGTGTTCCAGTTTAAACCCATTACCCCTCGTCCTACCATCGGTTGTCACCAAGAAGAGCCTTGCTCCATCCTCGTGACACTCACCCCTTCCATATTTATAAACATTAATTAGGTCACCCCTCAGTCTCCTCTTCTCCAAACTAAAGAGACCCAGCTCCCTCAGCTTTTCCTCATCAGGGAGATGCTCCACTCCCTTCATCATCTTGGTCAAACGAGGTTCAGAGTGGGTTGAGCTCTGGTTAGAGCCCTACTTTAAATAAAGCAGTTGAGCTGGGGAAGGGAAGGCAGCATGGAGAAATGCTGAGCTTAGTTCTGGATCTGACAAACGCCTGAGCTGAAGAAGCAAGATCTGTAGGGTTTAGTTAGAGGAGCCCAAAAGTGCTCAAGCAGCAACATCTCGGTTGCTGAGACAGTGGAGGCAGTACCAGCCCTGGCAGCTCTCCATGGGAAGAGAAGAGAAACGGAGAAGTTTTGACTTTTTTAGACGTTTAGGACCATGAATGAAAATCACCGATATTTGCGCGTGCCTTGTAAGTCTCTGCCTGCCCGGAGCTGTGCGATGCCCTTGGTGACACGAGGGAAGTGGTGGGACCACTGGCAACACGCGACTGGCTCTCCAGCTCCCGCAGCGTCGCGCTCTGCTCTGCTCAACAGCGGCCTTTGCCCTGTGCTACTCTTTATATTTTTTTCAGTTAAACGAGGCAGTGCAAGCAGAGAAAGCTTCGAAGATGTAGTTTAGTGTTGCAAGACAACCGTTGCATGGTCATGCCTGGGAGAGGATGGGCTGGCTCGTAGGGATGTTGAGCATCCGTCTGCCTCTGCATATTGACACCAGTGACTTTTTTTAGACAACAGGTGTCAGAATAAGGGCTAGGTACCAGTTTTTCTTCCGTTTCTGCTCCTCTGTCTGGGGAAAAGGCTTGTTTGTCTGTTGGGTGGTTTGGGAGCCAGGGTTTTCCCAGCTGGATGGCTCCTTGCACCATCGGGCACGTACCAGGTAACAGCCCCTATCCTGAGCCTAAGTGTGTCACACCAATAATAGCATTAAGGTTTCAAACTGAAGGAGGGATACTTCTTGTCTTTTTTGTGGTGGTTAATGATTAATTAGGTCAGATTCTCCAAAATTAGACTACCAGAGAAGGAATGGGACAACAATTTGCATTTTGACAAATCCTTGCGACAGAAACTGGTCGGGGCTGAGGCCACCCCCTCCCCCCGCTGCACGATCCGTCCCGTGCCCCCAACTCACTTCTCCCCAGAAGAGGTTCATTTTTAACAACTGTATCCATTAATATCCCAATTTCCTTGTCTTTCCCCCCCTTTTCAAATCTTGCATTAAACCCCTGTAGATTCTGCTTTAAGTAGGCAATTAAGCTAACAACATAATTATATCCCTTAATGCTCATTTTAACCGGTTTAGAGAAGAAACAAAAGGGAAAGCAGCCTCAAATATATGGAAATAAAAGCTCCGTTGTAAAGATATTTTTGATACTCGCGATAATGTGTGCAAAGAGCGGAGTTTGCCCGTTAGTGGCTGCAAGGAAGCCTGGAGGTCACATTTAAGAGCCTTACGGGCACCGTGGGGTTTTACCTTCTGAATGTCCTTTTTCTGAACTCTCTCCCGGTTGCAAGTTTCAGGGAATCCCAGGATGTCCACTTCATATTGCAATACAGTGGCTGCATAGCTGTGGCGTGATAGGTTTTTCTTTTTATTTTTCTTTATTACCTGGGCAATTAGTCACCAGAGACCAATACACTGAGTCTGCAAGCTGCAGCCTCACCACAGTGTGAGCTGAAAACGGAGCGCCGCAAAGTCCCGCTGGTGGAGCACGACTGTGGTGAATCGGTGCCGACGCGGTGCAGCTCCTTTGCTGCCCGTGGTCGCAAGCAGAGCGACCTCTGTGGTTTTCTGCAGAGCACACAAGCATCCGCAGACATCTGTTTGCAAGGCACAAAGCTTTTTGAAAACCCTCCGACATCAGATGCTTTGGCATCTCGGATCTCGCTGGGGAACCCCAGGACTCTCCGGGGTTCTGGGGACTGGCAGGCCGGGCTTGCAGTGGGGCACGCGGAACTGTAGATGCTGCCAGACTTTGCAGAAACGGGTGTTCATTTTCACTCCCCTTTGCCCATTCCAGGAAGGATGTGGAGGAGCTGGTCAAGCCATTGGTCCACGTTTATGAATCCTAGGACAAGCAGTTGCAACAGGGCAAGTTTAGGCTGGACATTAGGAAGAAATTCTTCAAGGAAATAGTGGTCAGACCCTGGAACAGACTGCCTGGGGAGGGGGTTGAGTCGCCATCCCTGGATGTGTTCAGGTGTCGTTTAGATGTAGTGTTGGGTGAGATGGTTTAGGGGTGAACTTGTAGCGTAGGGTCATTGGTTGGACTCGATGATCCCAAGGGGCTTTTCCAACCTGAATTGTTCTCTGATCTCAGAGGTGTAGGGATCCTGTCTCAAGTGTGCGAGCGGCAGTGATCGTCTAGTGAGGAGCACTAGCTTGACCATCTTTTCTGGATCATCCAAGTGAACATAAAAAAATTAAGAAAGAGCTGGGGGTAATCCGACACTAAAGCAGCTGAGCAGAGCTGCGTGCATGCTGGCATGGTCATGTTGCCTCTCTGGTCCCATTGTCTGTGATGTGTTGGCACCTCGGTTTCTGGGGGCAGAGAGCTTAGTCAGGAAAGCATTCAGACTATCATTTCTGCCGGAACTTTGATTAGACCTGCAAGATGCTTTGTCCCGTATTCACCAGTCCCTGTGGTATCACCTGCGAGTGATACCAGCAGATATTCCCCTGGACAACCTACTCTTAGGCTTTTCTGCCCACCAAGAGTTCAGTGACCATGTCTTGGAGTTGTGGCTTCATGGACTGGAGCTTCTGGAGAAGGCAACTTCAAGTTAAGGTTCCGTTACACCAATAAAAACCTATTAGTAAGAATTTACTGGATTTTGCCAACAAGCTGGTCTGATTTGAAACCACCTATGTAGGACTTCAAAGTTGTCTGTGTCGTTCCTAATGTCTGGGGAGATGGTGTCCCTATACACAGATTTTTTGGGGGGTTGTAGTTGGCAAAGGAATACCATGTAATTAACTGGATATTGTCAGTGTGTCTTCAAAATAAATGCTTGGATGGAAGGATGGGTGCCCTCTGGTTTGAGTAACATCTATCGCATGACTCGCTAATGTGACGGGAGGGGAGATTTTCAGTGTAACCCCCCCCGGGTTATCTCCAGTCCCAGTTCGGTCACTGTCCTGCTCATTCAGTTGGTCTTGACAGGGTAAATCTTGCCCACAGGACACCGACTCTTGAGCCTGGAGCAGACTGACCTTACCTTTTCTCTGAGCCTGGACAGGAGTTACCTGTTTCTTTCGTCCTCATGGAAAATACACTTTCATGGCTCGTTGCGCGTTGTCCACTGGCTCTGAGTGGACCTCTGACCTGCTGTAGCTTCAGCAAACATCTGTAGCTCCAGCCTGGGGTATCTGCTCACACCTTCAGGGGTGTGTTGCAGTGAGTGAGGAGAGGTGTGGGGTTTCTGAAGGACTGGAGACCCCCCAATTAAGTTACCAACTTGACAAAGCAGAAAGTTGGAGTGAAGAGGCTTTTGAGTAATTGTAATGGTGAAGCTCTCCAAAAGGCTCTACATGCCCCGTCCTGCCCTTGCCAGTGGATGTCCCTCTCTCGTGTGTCCATCTCCCTCTAGCCAACGGAGATGCAAAGTGCGTCAAAGGAGAGTTTCCTCATTGGGGACGGAGTTCAGGTATTCAGGGACAGTCCCGAGTATTCGTTGGGTTTTTACACAGACACACTGAATTGTCACAGCTTCCCATAATCCCACGCTTGGAGTGTTATGCGCAGAAAACAATTCTTGGACTGAAGAAATCTTGCAGGTGTTCAGTAGTTTATTGGAGATGGGATGCTTCAAGCCAGTCCTGAAGCTGGTGCTGTACCGTGTTCCTTGGGTGCAAAACAGTTACTGTTGGAAATATCCGTGGCTGCTGCTGAGGTTGTGAGTGATCCGACTGGAAAACTGCACCCGGGGCGAATAGTTGTCTGTGGGGCTGCCAGAGCATGGTGTGTAGGTGAGCATCATTTTTTCCTTTTTTAACAGAAGAGCTTGTGGAAGCTGGCACACGTGAGCTCTTGCCAGCCCACTGTCTCCCGCAGGCGGTGCTCGTGGTGGACCGGAGCAGCCCGGAGGATTTCTGGTGGCCCAGCTGAGCAGGAAACAGCCCTTGGCCTCAACTTTTTTTCACATGAAAGACCATTCCGGGGCAGCTCATTGCTCCTTTCTCAACTAGAAGGCAGAACCTGCCCTGTCTGGCTCTGGCAGCAGCAGCTGGTGTTGAGGGAAACCAAACTTCATTTGGAAACGAGGCTTCAGCGCTGGGCTCGGGGCGTTCTCTTTAGTTCTTAGACATGACCCAAGGCTGAGTTTTGGGGAGGTGATCACAGCTGGCTTTCCTTTCGCGACACGCAGCGGCTGGCCTGCAGACTAGCAGAGGACTAATGATGTCACCTGCAAAATTCAACCCCAAGACGGATCTTGTAAAGACATTTGTACCTTTTTCACATCATGGTAACGGTTCTCCTGCGCCGTTCCGACAGATCTGTCTGCTGGCAGGGCTGTGCAAATAATAGATTTTTTGGTTTACTTGAATCTCTGACAAATTCTTTTCCAAGTTGAGCCAAAAGAAAAATGTATTCATTTTCATTTTTACTGTTGACCAGGAAATAAAGAATCTCTTTTTTGGGTTCCGTAGTTTCGAGTTGAAGAGAATCTGGGGGCTTCTGAGAGCTTCGTTTAGATTTTGAGACCATCTCAGAGTTCTTGCTTTAAAAAATAAATAGGACAGATAGTTTGTCTGTATGAATCAGAAAATTTCAAATGTCAGAGTGTGTCACTTCCACTTTTTGAAAATGAATGTCATATTCTGCTGTATGGATGGTTCAGGAAAAATGACACTAATCCATGCACTGGTCAGTCTTGCTGCAGCTACGCTTTCGGCTGAAAAGAATTTCCCTGCAGCTCCATGCCCTTGTTTTTTTCAGCTCCATGAACTATAGGGAATCAAAGGTCCTGCAGGTCAGGTCCGGGTGACGATTTGTCCCCTGGAAACCACTTGAAAAATGGCATCTTTAGCCCAATGGATTGCCTGGAGATGTCGCTTTGGGACGGACCGGCGTGAAGGTCCGTGGTGTGGGGTGCCATCCCGTGCTTCCCGAGGCCATGCCCGGGATGAGGGTTGGGGGTCACTGTGCCCCCTGCCCTTGGGCAGGATTTGGGTGATCTCCAGGAGACACGCACTGTCTCCGCTGGCTCGAGGCTGCAGCCTTCACAGGCTTAAACCTCCCTGGGACAAGTTGGTTTCCCTCTTCGCTCCTTTTCCCAACTGCCATCGGTCTCAGGAAGCCGGCAAAGCCGCCTGCCCTTGCTGAGAGCAGCGAGGCTTTTCTGGGGATTTTGGTCGTCTTTTTTCATTTTGGTTTCTTTTTTTTTAAAAAAAAAAATCTTGGAGGTTTGTTTGTTTATTTATTGATTTATATCTGCTTAGGGAGTCCATCTGGTGGTATTTATAGGATTTGTGGTTGGCTGATGGGAGTTATTTTGCAAGCAGAATTTCAAGATTCCTACTTGAAGCCTGCTTTTTTCTCCAACTTCCTTCATTTCCCCTCCTCTTCCTTCTTTTTTTACTATTTTTTCTTGCCTTTTCCTTTTTTCATTATTGAGAGAGCCAAGCAGACTGAACTCTTTCTCGATTTTTCCCCTGTAATTACTGCTCTTTTTTAAGTTTGAAAAAAATTATCCACCTCTGTGTGCCTTTCACCTTTCTTACTTTTAGATCTGTGTGGTTTGACTATTTTTTTTCCCCAAGGTAAAATTACCACCATTTCATGCTATTAAAAAAAGCCAAACATACACAACTGGGAGAGAAGGTGATGTCCTGTAGTTAACTTCCCAACAGTAAATGTTTTAGATTCAACTTCATAGCCCATCTCGAAATTCTGCAAAGGATAAAATTTAGATTTTGCAACTGGACAGCTTTTCAGCATCAGGAAGAGGTTGTGGGTCCCGGCCTTGCAGGTGACTCTTGGCTGAGGCTCGATCTCCTTATAGTCCTGTTGGTGATGCCGTCTCACTGTGATATCTATCAAATTCTGTACTTTTTAATTCTAGGTACTAATTTTCTGCCTTGGATTATCGTGTGTTTGACAAAAGTTTGTCATTATGTACCTCAGATTTAAGCTGAACGTTGTCGGTACCTTCCATCTGTGGAGCTCTGTTAGTTATGGAGGGATCCCAAAGCATTCGCCAAAATGTGTCAAAATAAAAAAAAGAGGTAAAACCAACTCCATCACGTACAATTCTGCTGAGGGACCGTGTTACTCCCGTTGAAACACAGATGGCTTAACCATGAGCTGGAGCAGCTCCTCTGGGACATACTTCAGAGCCTCTGCAGATTTAAAGGGCAAAGTTTTAGTCTTGCAAAAGCTTCTTCCAAGAAGTGCTTCATTACAGAGCTCCTTGGCTCCGAGATCCACAGCGCTGTGGCCGGTGAATGTCCCACTAGTGTGAGCGGTCCTTTGAAGATGGTCTTGATGTGAGTTGGGTTTGATTTTATTTTTAATTTTTCCTCACATGTTGGATTGGGGCTTCTTGAAGATCACAGACTTGTGAGAGCCCGGCAGGATGTTCCATGTGAGTCTCTGTCCTTCCCATGCTGGGATGCGGCAACGGAACTTTGAGGTTTCCTGGGCACGTGGGTGGTACCCAGTTTGGAGATGGTTTTTCCTCTAGGTGCAGGCTTGGCTAACTCTTTCCAGCATCTTTTTTAATGCTCAGAGAGCAGGATTTGAGCACCTACAACAGCTGCTGATACAGGTGGGACCATGTCTGATGGCCAATCATGCTGGAAAGATACTTGTCCTGCTTTGACGTGCCCCAGGAGCGTGGGCTAGCGATGAAAGAAGTGCTCCATGTGTAGCTGCCTTGCACCTGCGAGTGTGTTTGGATTTGGACGTCCTGCTCTCTGAGGGCTTGAGGAGTCTCCTGGCTGGTCATTGCTTTGGCCAAACCGGGCCGAGCTCTACAGCCACCACCCGGGACTGCCCATGTTCCCCAGCGCGCACCTCCAGCCCTGGTGAATCCCCGCGCTCGCTGTGATTGCGCAGAGGTAGATTAAACTGCTCTGGTTCAACTTCTGCTGTGTTCTTCCATGTGTGGTGGAGATAAGATGATCTCTGACATTGGCCCCCATCAGCCGAGCTGTGGTGAGAGCCCGTGCGGAGTCTCCTTGGGACCTACTCCCTTCATCATCCTCGTAGCTCTCCGTTGGACTCGGAGAGCTACGAGGATGATGAAGGGACTTGAACATCTCTTCCCCGTGGTGCCCAGTAAAGGGCC
>NW_009730249.1:10247-12479 GCF_000703405.1 Apaloderma vittatum
GGAGTCTCCTGCTCTGGAGACTTTCCAACCCGCCTGGACACGTTCCTGTGTGGCTGCCCTGGGTGACCCTGCTCTGGCAGGGGGTGGCACTGAGTGATCTCCAGAGGTCCCTTCCAGCCCTGACATTCTGTGATTCTGTGGTTTATCTTCAACTCAACCTTTGGATCTTCCCCCCCATGTCGTACCGGGCCGCAGTGAGGAAGGGCTGAACCTCTGCAGGCGGGAGGTTCCTGGTGGTTCTGCCGTGGAGGAGCTCGTGGGGTGGGAACGTGTGGCAGCCCCGTCAGACCCAACGTGTCCGAGCGCAGCCCGGGGACGCTCCTGCTCACGAGCATCTGAGCAAACCCCCTGCGACGGCGCTTTGCGGGTGGATGTTGTGGGATTCTGCGTACGGTTAAATCTTGGTTTAATTATTTCTTTTTTTCTTCCCCCCGTGTGCACTCGTAGCTTGTTAGATATGTTTGTTTTATCAACTTGGAAAAGTGCCTGTAATGGGATTTTTTTTCAAAAAATTGATTTCCTGAGAGTTTCCTGTGAAATTGGAAACCTGGAAAAATGGGTGGATTTCTGAAATGCTATCACAGGGCTCCTTCTCCCCCTTCCCCCCGGCTCCCCAAGTAAAAAATAATAATCCCCACCTCCCCCCCAAGGTTTCATTCCATATACATTTATTCTTTAAAAATATTTCCAGCTGTTTCTTGTGCTGGGAAACTCATACCATCTGTAAACAACTGCTTGACGCAGACAATTCTGTTGTTTTGCCTGGTCACTCTTATTTTCCAGCTTTTATAATACGAGAGTTCAAAAGTAATCAGTAATGCCTTTTCTCCTCTTCACCCTCAATTTGATTATTTTGCTCATAAAGAAGGGAATAAGGAGAGCACTGAGCAACAGGAGATGGAAAAAAATATTTTGATTACTTTTCAGTTGCTTATAATCAAAGGAGTAGCTCTTTAAATCCAGACCAATTTGCTAAATCCAGACCAAATTGATTTAATTCATAATTTTAATTTCATGACGAGTGGGGGGAGGGGGGAGAGAGAAAACAAGGTACGTCAGGTTGAAGCTTTTTAATACTTGTTTGAACATTTATAGTTCTAGGTTAAAATTTATTTAATGTTCCCTTTCCTTGGTCTGCTTCGGCTAGCATGTGCTGCTTGAATTTCCCTGGGCTGCCACGGGAGAAAAATTGAAATTCAAAGCACAGATTCTGCCAGTACTTCCAGCAAGTTCATAAAATTACTCGTAGGAATATTCCCTCTGCTCAGAGCAACTGCTGACGGCCCTTAAACGTGGCCGTGACCGTCTGAGGCATCGGGTGCCGCAGCGAGCGGTGACGCGACGACGCCGGGTCCTTCGCGGGACCCGACCAGCACCCGGCTGGGCTTGGGGGTTTTGGGGTTCTTCCCCTCTCTCCCAGTTAGCAAAGCCCCACATGTGCCTTTTCCAGCAGGGATTCGACCTTTGCAGTTTGAAACTTTTTAGAAAAATGCGTAATTATGAATTAGGGAGACAGCTTGGGAAGTTGGGTGGATTCAGGCGACGCGCCCAGGTTATTAAATTAAGACTCTAAAATGGGAAAATAATAAACAGCAGGAAGAAGTAAATGCAATGAAACTGAATGAGAATAATTTCTAGACCTTAATACTGATTATTTATTATTATTGTTGTTGTTATTATTATTTGCCTACTTACAATATTTACCTCTGTGCTCCAGCTTTCTCTCAGAAAGGAGTTTGGGGAGGAGTTTGAGCAAACCCAGTCCCACTATTTGCAAGACAAAGAAAAAAAAGATCTCTAAAAAAAAGAAAAAGGTAAAAGAAAAATAATTCTTCTGCCAATACAAAGAGAATCGAAATCAGTGTAGAGAGGGGCCCTGGGTGAAGTCAGAAGTGAAACTCCAAGAGCAGCGGGATCCTTCCCATCTTTGCTTTGCCGGTGACATCCCTGACCTGTGCGTGGGGCTCGTCAGCCTCTGGCTGGGTCGTCGTTAGTGTTTGTTACTAATTAGTATTTGGGAAGCACCTAATGGCTTCGTGGCCACCGGGAACCTGTGGGCAGGCGAGCGGTGAGAAATATCTTGAGCTGCTGATCGTCCCTGGTCCCGCAGGGCTGGGCACTGGCAGAGGGCGGTCACTCAGCCCCTCCATGGGTGGCTCTGGAGAAGACCTCGGCTTCTCCAAACGGCCAGTGGCCTCCTCGCTTGTGTCAGCGTGGGCAGCCGGAGCAGGA
>NW_009730250.1:0-611 GCF_000703405.1 Apaloderma vittatum
CTTGGTGTTGTCGGCAAACTTACTGAGGGTGAAAAATTCTTTCTCCAACCCTTCTGCCGAAACCCGGGATTGAACCAGGGACCTTTAGATCTTCAGTCTAACGCTCTCCCAACTGAGCTATTTCAGCTGCTTTATCAATGATCTGGATGAGGAGATCGAGTGCACTCTTGATAAGTTTGCAGATGACACCAAACTGGGTGCAAGTGTCGATCTGCTGGAGGGTAGGGATGTTCTGCAGAGGGATCTGGACAGACTTGATTGATGGGCCAAGACCAATTATATGAATTTCAATAAGGCCAAATGCTGGATCCTCCATTTTGGCCACAACAAACTCCAGCAGCGGTACAGGCTTGGGGAGGAGTGGCTGGAGAGCTGCCAGGCAGAGGGACCTGGGGGTGTTGATGGGCAGTGGCTGAACATGAGCCAGCAGTGTGCCCAGGGGGACAAGAAGGCCAAAGGCATCCTGGCCTGGATCAGCAATGGTGTTGTCAGCAGGAGCAGGGAGGTGATCATTTGGCTTTGGTGAGGCCTCACCTCGAGTCCTGTGTCCAGTTTTGGGCCCCTCACTACAGGAAGGACATTGAGGTGCTGGAGAGGGCACAGAGTTGGGC
>NW_009730250.1:779-1168 GCF_000703405.1 Apaloderma vittatum
GTAGCCTGGAGAAAGGGGAGGAGGGCTGAGGGGAGACCGTACCGCTCTCCACAACTACGTGAAATGAGGTCGTAGTGAGACGGGGATCGGTGTGTTCAGCCAAGTAACAAGTGATAGGACAAGAGGAAACGGCCTCAAGTTGCGCCAAGGGAAGTCTATATCAGATATTAAGACGAGTTTCTTAACTGAAAGGGTTATCAGGCATTGGAATGGGTTGGCAGGGACAGTGGTGTCCCCACCTCTGGAGGTATTCAAGAGTCACGCAGACATAGTGCTCAGTGATGCGGTTTAGTCGGGCACTTGTCAGCGTTAGGCTAATGACTGCACTCGATGGTTTTACAAGCCTTTTCCAGTCGCGGCAAATCCGTCACCTGCGCTGTGCGACGGGG
>NW_009730251.1:0-285 GCF_000703405.1 Apaloderma vittatum
TTTTGGTTCAATTGCGACCTTCTCCTTACACCCGAAAGCTGCTAATCGAGCGGCTTTAAATAGTGGTTTGGTTTTTTTTAAATTCCATTTTTTAAGATCCGGGTTTTGAAGGTTAGATTCGTGTTAAAAAAATACTTCTTCCCACTCTCTCTCGTCTCCCCCCTCCCTTTCGCAAACTCCTGCCTAAAATCGGGAATAGTTCAAAGCAAATGACAATGTCATTTCAGATCGGCTCCATCCGGTGTGTTCGCCCGGGGCAGGGGGGGCCTCAAGCCGCTGAAATTT
>NW_009730251.1:299-1427 GCF_000703405.1 Apaloderma vittatum
CCCTTAAAACTGGAGCATCTAGATACCTATACTTGTTTGGTTTGGTAGGGCTTCTGCCTGAAACGGTGTGTGTGTGTGACATTTAGAAAGGGAATCGTATTACGGTGGCATCCAAGTCCCCAATTCTCAGAAACAGCGGGTCCAGGTAACTGATAAAAAAATAAAAAGACTCTTTCATATGTCTTTTCCACGCTACTGGTTCTCTGAGAAGCGCTCCTCGTTTTTGGCAGCTGACTTTTACTTTTCCACCAAAATTACCTTTTCTCAGCCCATAATATTGGTGGGTTATGTTGTCTGAAATGGGAGTTTTGTTAACAAAGCAACACCCAAACCGAAATCCCCCATGGCTGGCAGCCGGCACTGACGGAGGAAAAGGGCATCACTTTCCTAATTCTTACCTCCCCTCGCTTGATTTTTAATCTCCCAAACTGCGAAAAAACGCCGTGCTGTTCGTCAGGATTTTTTTTCCTCCTGTGTAAGCAGCGAGGGACCTGGTTAATCATCTATCGCAGATACATGTGCATGAGAAAGAAAAGTGTTGATGTTTGCTGGTTCGGGCTGATGGGAATGGCCCACGAATTTAGGATTAAATTACTAATGGTAATCATAAGTCTTTGTTTCCCCTCTCTCTCTCTCTTCTCTGCCGGGATTGTCAAAGTAAAGCGTGTAACATTCTTTGGACAAAGTCTGCACAGCAGCTTTGCAGTATGAAATAAGCTATTGTACCCTCCTGGGTTAACTAGGATCTCTTCAGGTTTTAGCCTGAACCAGTTAAGAGCGGGACAAATCCCAGTACTAACTTTAGACACGTTTTCACAGGTGGATCTGTGACAAGGGAGCGGAGCAACACTTCAGAAGGGTAGGTTTTTGTGGGGGTATTTTTCTTCCCCGAGGCTTCGCAATAGCCAGCATTAAACTCCCGCTTGGCAGGGAGGGGGTGTGTGGGGATCAGTATGTGCGGGCGGCAGGTTTGCGGTTTGCTCGGTCGTGGCGGAGGGGTCCTGCCGAATACACGCACGCGGAGGGGTATTGCTATACGGGACGATGTAATTTAGGGGCTTGAGTTGAACATACCACTTTTAATTAAAACTATGAGCTCGCCTGTGTGGATAGCGGGGAGGCGGGGGT
>NW_009730252.1:0-9606 GCF_000703405.1 Apaloderma vittatum
GGAACGCGGCGTCTCCGAGGCAGCGCTTGCGAAATAACGCGTAATTTATTTCCTGCCCTCTCGTCAAAAGGAAGGCGGTATTGTGCTTTTGCGGCGTTAGTGGGGGAAAAAAATAACCCAGGCAGGGCGGGCGGTTTGCGGGGCCGCTGCAACGAAGCCACGCTCAGTTCGCGCGAAGAGATTAACGGTGAAGGCAGTTGTCTTGCTGTTGGATTTTTCTCATCTTCAAATTTCTTATTTCTGCTTCTTCACTTGTTTGGAAAAGGTATTGTTTTTGAAATTGCAGGGGTGGGGGGAGGGATCAGAGTACTTAAATACGTTGAGTTGCGTTTCACACTTTGAGCATTAAGCAGTAAGTAACAGCATCCGCTGGTGTATGATAAAGCATCAGTTTGTGTGTGTAAAAGCAGGTTTGAAAAATACACTATTGGGCATTCACAAGAACACTGCGGAGTCCAGCCTTCCCCTGGAAGTGGAGAGAGGCCAATTTCCTCGCCGTAACTCGGGCCACACAGAGTTAAATCGAGTCACATCACTGTTCTAAAACCCCTCTTAGGACAGAGTGCGATGATGATGTTTGGATAGCAACACAAACCTCAGGATGAAGAAATAATATCTTTGATTTGAGAGAGAGCTTTGCTTTTAAAAAAAAAATCAGGCATCACTTACCAAAACATCCACGTGCCTTCCAAAAAGCCCAGTATGCCAAGGCCAGACCAGACCAAGATCTGTTTCTCACTTCTTCCCAGGAGGCTGCGCAAATTCTATCCACAAGGGGCTGGACAGTTATGTATAGGAGAGGCTTACTAGATTTTCTGCTGGTGATGACAGGCTAGAGATCTGAATAGAGATCCTTCTAGTTTTTCTTTGGTTGGTTTTTTTTTTTTTTTGGTGCTCAGTTCAAAGCTAGGAAAATGTCAAAATCTGACCTGGTGCGGTACAGCTAATATTCAGTTGGTAGGTAGGCCTGATTTCACCACAGGTGGTTTTGTCAGTAAAACAGAAAGGTTTTTCAGCACACAAAGACACTGACGAGATACGCTGGCTAAGAACTTGCTTTTCTTAGGGTTTGTTATTTTTTTAATCATGATCTCCACTTGGATACTTCCCATTCTGGCATCTGTGTATCACAGCATACTCTTAAGATTTCGCCAAACCAGTTATTTGCAATATTCCATTACTCTAGCACGTTCCTACCAAGGGGAAGGTTCACAGACCTCTTTCAGTTCTGCATATCTGCTGACCTTTCACTCCACAAGATCCTGGAGGACTGAAGCTTTTGGTGACTTGGTGGTGAGAGCAGACGGACACTCCACAGTCAGATAGATGTACACCCCGCAATCGGATCTGTGGGTGCATTTAAGTAAAGCAGATCGGACCATGCAGTGTTTCAATCAATAAAACCAATGTATTTTCTTCTTTTGAAAGCACAGAGAAAAGCCTAAACTGTTGTTTTAAATACACCCTTTCTTCTGTTCTTGCTGCCTCGAGAGTTTTGCTCTGCCACAGCCCTGCTCTGTAATCCGTGCACAAACTCCTCTTTGTCGAACATGGCTTTAGGTGATAGATTTTTAAATTTTTTTTTAGTGGTGAAGGCAGCAATTTTACTACATTTAGGCACAATAAAATGTCTCAGTATTACTGAAAAAAAAATTAGCAAAGCTGTGGTAGTACTGGTACCATGATTAGTGCTGTGTTGTCTCCACAATTTCTACTGACTATATTTTAACACTTTCAAAGATGAGTGCCATCAAATAAGTTTAAGTAACTGAAGCTGTGGGATCGGGGGTTGCAGGGCATGTTGATATTAGAACCAGAATGTTTGGATGTTTATGCTCTTTTGAGGAGAACCAGATACTTCTTTCAGTGCCAAATGATTGCTTTTTAGTTACATGGTTAGCTTTCACATTAAAATAACGTGTGCATTTTCTGAATATGGGAACTAGTATGAGGCAGAAGAGTCAGAGGAGGTTATCCTATTTTTGTAATTATTTAATATTCTGTAATAATTTTTCACTATTTTTAGTCAATATTCCAGCAGCACAGAATGCTGTAATTCTGCTCCCAACTACAGAAATAAAATTATTTATTATACAAACAGCCCTTCTCTAATGACTGAAGTAACAGAATTGCTGTCTATAGAAATGATTTGTACTTGGAAACAACCACAGAGCATTAGTGGAAACAAGGAATATCAGGCTGAATAAACTCCATGAATGTTTGAACACGTAGCAGCACTGATGCCTCTTTTTTCTCTTCTATTTTATGCCCACTTGCTCCTGCTCCAGCACTTCGTCCTTACACAATTTTTGTGACTGGGATGGAGACAGTGGAATTAGAGCATACAGGTTATTACGTAAGAGATACCAGCCAGTCTTACTCAATGATCAGTTTTTATACCTTTTGATTCAATGTTTGAAAAAATAAAATGTGTAGTTTTTGAAGCAAAAGGCCATTTACCGCATGTTTTATATGCTCCTAACACAGACTCCAATGGCTGTAACAGCAGTGTAACATCAGCCTTGCTGCCTGTGGAGTTATCCACTGTGCCATAAAGACATAAAAAATTAAAAAGCAAAGGTATTGAAAAATATATATAAATTGTGCATTTTGTGTCATTGCTATTTAGGATATTTAACATGTAGATACATGTTGATCATGCATGAAGTACATAGCTGCTTATATGAAGTCTGTGTGAAACATGCAAAATTTGAATCCATGCAGTGCTCGTTTTCGATCACACACTAATACTGAACTGTAAATCATTTCTAAAATGCGATGTACCGTAATATGGTGAGCTAGGAATGTCTGGGTTTTTTCTTTCATTTTGACCTGTATGTTTACATACTGGTGTGGGAACAGTAGGACTCACTTTGAGCCAAATTCAACAAGAGGATGATCATACAAACCATTATTCAAGTAAATACCTTACTCTGAAGTACTTCCAAAGTTTCTGTTGACTTTAATGTCATCACTTGCAGAAGTACAGAAATACACCCACAGAACTAGTTTGTGACATCAAGACAAACCAATGACAAACGCGACCTTTTTATCAGAAAAGGGTAATAAGATAGCTGACCTTTGATTTCAAATATGTAGCAGCAGAAATTGTCTGCTTGTTCTGCCTGATTAAGAGAAGCTATTGGCTATAATCTTATGCCTCAGTATCCAGACACTAATTTGTTTAGAATCTGGAGATCTAAGCCAAGCAAGAAGCTTCCATTTTAACGTGACAGATGAGGAATCTTGTTGAAGAAGTGTCACTGTGGTGAGACAGGCCTGATCCTACCAAGCAGCTGGTTCCATACGCTACCCAGGCTGGGCAGAGATGTGTTACGGCAAGAGGGTAGAGAGGAGAAACAGGAAGGTCCTGCTCAGATGGTTTTTCCCTTGAGTGTAGGCACCGCAGAGATGGTATAAATAGGGCACATTCCTGCACCACTAGTCCTCTCCCCTTTGTTCTCTCTTTAGGGAGAACTACACGTTGCTGCTCTTAAGTTTAAACCCTGTGTGGCTTGTAGGTTATGAGAATTTATCTGTAAGGGTTTCAAGTAATCGGGCTGATGGGACAATCAATAGCAGAATGATCACAAACATTTCTGACTTCTGAGAACAGTGTGATTCTAGACAAAATACAACTCTAGAAGAAGCATAAATAAGTCGATTTCCCTTTTCACAGAGGGAGAGGGAGGGGGAGAAGGCCAAGGATAGAGGTCAGTGTTAGCTGCTTCAACCATGGTGAACTGCTGGCTAGTGAGAATTGCCCTTTTAATATTTAGGCTTTAATACTTAAAATCTTTCATATCTGCATTTTTAGACCTATTTACCCTGTTAAACCTTTTTCTTATTCCATACAGATAACTCATCTGAAGCCAGCAGTTCCAGAAAAATACAATTATAGGAAGGATGTGTCTATTTTATGCCTTCAGAAGTCACAGATATTTTACTTGCATTTTTCAGGTTTTGCTTATATTTGTAAAGGTTTCTATTCTTAGAAAATGTTAACACTACCTTATTAATCCTTTTCTCAAGTGCATTGTAAACACTTAAGCTGTGTGCCAAGTGAACGGTACAGGTATGTGGTAAAATCATGTATCACTTACCAATGGTTGTATTGTCATTGCCTGCAGGAGAGCCCGTGTTCTACTCTGCAAAAGTGCAGACAGAATAAATCCACAAAATTAATCCTTTTCATGTACCCCAAACACCAGATCTGCTGCCATCCTTATGTCATGCCTCAAGAATTTATTTGAGGGTTTGCAACCAGTGGGTATGACAACAAAAAGATTGTCTACTGCAGTTTATTCATTAACTCTTACTTGGGACACTTCTAAATATTAGGAATAAGCAAACTGATTCAAGCCAGTGCTCCACTAAGCACAGTATTGTCTCTAACAACAGTTCTAAGCAGATACCCAGGGAAAAAAAAGAATCATAATTATTTATGATGCTACCTCCCTTGCTGTATCTTCATCCTCTCCCAACCTCTGGTCATTTTCAGCTATGAGAATTTTATGGGAGCAAGAGGGTTTCTTTCTATGAAATATTCCATTCTTGCAAGTACTTGTCCAGTATCTTATGAAATCATGTAAACTCTTACATAAATAGTAACACCCTTTGGCAAGCAATTCCTCAGATCTACCAGCGATTGATGAAGGACCACTCCTTTCTGCTTGCTTTAACCCTGACTCCCACAAACTCCACTTTAGAGCTACCTATCTATGCCTGTTCTGGAAGAGGCATTTAACAACAGAACTCACTCTTGTTTGCCCCCTCTCTCCCCCCTGCCCCCAACTTACCAACACCACTTGTGGGTTTGTCAGCCTCAATTCCACATTGGCCACAGCCCCTGAGTGCATGGGTGCCAGAACTAAATACTCTCTCCACGCTCTCTTGTATTTTAGCCAATGGCTTCCTGGTTTCCTTAAAACCTTCAGTAACAGATGTTGTCAACAGCCTTAATTAAATCCATCAAGACTACAGTAATCACTCTTTTCTCCATGCCTCTGAGGCAGCAATTCCATCTACAGAAGCTATGCTGACTCTTTATGTTCTTCACGTGCCGGCCTCTATTATATATAGTTTCTGTTATTTTTTGTGCTACAGGAGCAGGCTTTCTGGACTGCCACAGAATCTTTTTTTTTTTTTTTAATCTTAATTGTGTCACATTTGCTACCCTCTAGTCTCCAAAACCAGGGAAGTTTTAAGTGATCCTTTCCACAATACTGCTTTGTGGAACTCTTCAGTGGATACCATTTAGTCTTGGAGCTATGCTGATGTTCATTATGTCTTGCTAAGATCATTCCAACTTGGTCTGCTGTTATTTTCACTTTGGACAGATCCTCTGCTGAGTTCCCCAGAAAGGATTCCTGCATAAAGTTCTCTCCAGTTCCCTCATCAATGCATAGTGATGCAAAAAAATTATCTTTTCTGTAACACTCAGTCTCCTCTGTGTACTCATGTTGCACCTTAGTCATCAGGCTTTTGCTACTGGTTGATGTGTAAGAAGAGTGATTTAGTGAGTTGGTTCCTTTGCCTAGTTGTTTACCAAATTCTTTTTGGCCTATCTAATTGTATTTTTATGTTTATCAAAGTTCATGTTCCTTTCTGTTATCTTCTTTTGAATGCAGTATGGCTTTTTTTTATGGTTCAGGCTGTCTTTTTGCTTCAAGTCTAGTATCCTTCAGCTTTCTCCTAGTCACATGTAAGGATTTAATTCTTTTAACTCCCTCTCCTAATTTGTTTTTAACAAGCCTCACATTGTTCCTTTAACTGGAGTTTAGCACAACGGTAGGGGATTGTTTGGTTTTTTGTTGTTCTTAGTAGAAATGCTGTTTTCATGAAACGGGAATTCTGAACCAGCTCTTGTGCGTTGTTGTGCACGCTCAGGACTGCACATAGTCTTGAGGGCTCGTTCTGTGAAAAACAACTCCATCTAAATAATACCACCTAAGAATGGCATCTGCTTCATGTAGCAATGTGGCAGTATACTGCTGTCAGTGGTACTGTCCTGGCTGGTGGTTTGACGTGTAGATCCAATCCCATGTTCTTCCCAATAGGGCTTTGAATTTCAACACATTGATTATATGCTTCTCTCTGGGGTGGCTGGTTTTCTGTGTTTGGAAACCATTTAGCCTCTCTACTATATAGTCTTTGGACTACTGGCATAATCCCTTTCCATTTATGCTCACTCCTAACTCCATCAAAACTAATGTAATAATTCCAACTTGGCAAGGAGCTCATATTAGGAGAAACAATCACAAAAGATGGTCACATCGTACTGTTTCCAAAATGACAGGAACATAACCAGTCTTCTAATAAATGCGTAGGTAGTCATTGATTTGAATATATGTTGTACTGGAGTTTCATACCAAATGAATGTTACTCCTCTCATGACAATTTACTGTCATTTTTCTAATCCATTGTTCATACCTTGTACGCAAACATACGGAAGCCTATACTGCTTTTCTGTAGATGTTTGGCTGAAGAGTAGTGTTTTGTGGTGACACACAAAATTCCTTGGGCTTTGCACAGTTTCCACAGTTCTTAGAACTAATATCTTGAGAGTAAATCAAATAAGGCCTCTGCCCTTTAAAGGTGAGTGGAGGAAGGACTTTTCATTTAATGAACTGAAAGAGAACTCTGTCTTTCAGGAGGAACTACTTTTTAAAGGAAAAGCTTTATTTTTCAAACAAGTTTTGTATTCTGTTTTAAACCTCCTCAGTCTCTATCATGACTTTGCAATATCACAACCATCTTTTAAAAGGAACTCTTTTAGGGCAAAACCACCAACCAGATTAGTATAAAATACCATGAGGATAGTATTACATTATTTCTCCACAAGCTGTTCTCTCAGGAAAGGGAATGGGCAGAGCATTGATGGAGAAAACCATGCAACTCCATAAACAAAAGTTTAAGCACTGGGTTTGCCAAACAAAAGCTTTCACTTGGAACAGACTTTTTTTTTTTTTTTTCAGTTATGCATTCTTAGCATTAGATATTTAGATCAATATTTAGGCATGTAAGTAAGTCTATCCTGGTATTTAAAAGTATCAGAAATTCCCACCCTGGATAGAAGATTCAAAAGCATTTCAGTTACTCTGCATCTTTTATGTAGTTATCTAATGGGTGGATTTAGTTAGCTAATGCTAGATACCAAGATCAAACATTTTGGGCAAAAATCAAAGGTAAAATATATTAAATTAACACAAATAACCCAGTAATATTGTAAAATGTTTAAACCTGACTGCGAGAATGCCCAGGGTGTGGGATTTTTTTTACTAAACATTCATCTCTTTAGTAATCCCTTCCTTTGTTATAATGAGCATTAGAGGAGGACACTTGCTGAGAAGTGGAAGATTCATTAAGAAACATGAGAACCATTTACAGTTAGTTCTAAGAAATTACTTGGAAACGCGCCTTCTCACTGTCTGCAGTGAGTGTAAGATTTTACATAAGCTCAAGGGAAAGAATGTCCTGCTTAAGGAGAGAAGGGTGTTGAAATCCTTGGGGTACAATAATGCTGCAGGCAGTGGCACACACTTTCACTTCATGCAGTTTCGTTTATCTTAGTTGCTTCCTCTGGGTGTTGGGACACAGTAGGAGCCTTACTTAGGTGCTCTGAGTCACCCATCAGAAGACCCCTCTCTCTCTGTGAGGACTTACTCAAAGCTGGGTGCCAAAAGTTGCACAGTCAACATTTCAACACCAGCCTTCCTGGAGAAACACGGTCTTATATCACATAAATAGTACAGTGCTTCGGGCTACTTTGCTATGTGCCTTAGATCTAGAGCTGATCCGATAATGAAGAAGCACATCAGATGGGAAAACTCAAGTACGGAAAGTTGGAAAGCTGTTCTGAAGAACATCCTGTGTGGTACTTTCTTAACAAAGGAATGTGAGATGTAGTTATTTGGAAGAGTGGCTGCAAAAGAGGGAAATCTTAAAGGCTTTTTTCTTGTCAAATTTTGGTTTCTGATGTGCAGAGGAAGTCTCCTTGTTCTTCACTTAGTGAAGCTGCATTCTCATTACCTTTCAAAAATTAATAATAATGTTCTGCAATTTTTTGAAAGTATGGCAACATTTGAAAATTCAAATCAATTATTTAAAAGTGTCGACAGTCAAGGTGCAATATTTAGATGATGGAAATCTAGAGTCATGTACATCTCAAGTCTTATTTCACTGTTCATTTTGCCTTTGGTTAAGAAAGAAGTGATTATTTGATGACTATTTGAAAGGTGGTTTAGCTTAATCTGTAGAAAATAATTTGAGGAGGGGAAGTTTTCTTATACTGAAAAATAATTTACTGAAGATGCCACATCACCTTTTCTGGATTCTGTGAGCTACTGCTATCTACCAAATTCAATAAATCAAACATAAAGAAAAGTGCAATCTTTTCCTTTCAATCCAGATAATACCAAGGAAGAGTAAGATGATGGGTGATTCAGAAAATACCAATACTACATTAGAAAAAGAAAACTAAAAGGGATTGGATTATGCCATACCTGAAACTACTTTTTAGACACAGTATGAACAAGTTAAATATTTACAGTAGAAGGAAATGCAAACAATATAGAAAAGATTGTTTCAAGTGATGAAATAAGTTAAATAATTTTTCAGTCTGTCATCTGTCATATTAGCTGTAGAGACACACACACTTAAAGTGCAGATATATTTTGCTATGAAGATTTTAATCTAGTGTTGTTACAAGAAACAATTATGTACTGATCACAAATACCAGGGATATCTCAACAATAACACATTCTGTCCCATAAATTTATTCAGTTTAATTGGTGATATCTTAGAGAAGCAGCTCTTTTCACTTTTACAGTCTTTTAGCTGTAGATTCTATAGACACCCTAGCAAAATTAAAAATATTAGAAAGAAAAAAACATGGGTCATGTTTAATATTATTCTCCCAATATCTGCTCTGAGCACTCTTCACATTGAGGTACTAATGACAATCAAACAATCATATCTGGAAATATGTTGGGCTGAAGACAACTTAGTAAAGAAACACCACGAGGAAAGATTTGTACAGAATTTTTAATGATTGTTTTGTGAATAGGTGCATTCACTTGCTGAAATATAAGTCCCAAGGAAGGAGCAAGGGGAGCTGCATTTCTCTGGGGAGCATGGGGAGCACCCACAGCTCTGTGTCCCTCCTCGGGGATTTGCACTATTTACACACAAAAGCCCATCATAAGGCAGCTTTGAAGGCAAGACATAGTAGAAAATGCTATTTAGACATCAACAGCTGTGTGACCCACTCAATAGCGGTGAATTGGATCCATTTGGGACAGCAAGAGGCTTGTGGTCCCCTTACAAAAGGCCAATGGCTTCCAGCAGCAGCCTGTGTGGAAATGCCAGCAGTAGAGGAAGGGTGGCAGCAACCAGAGCATCACCTCCTCCCTGTCAGCCTGCCCCACTTGGCTTTTTGCATCCTCCTCCTTTTGCTGCCACGTCCTGTGCCACCCTCTTCCTCTGCCAGCACTGGGCGGCCTGGGGTCATGGAGAGCAGCTGCCCTGGCACCGCCTGCGGGGAGGGGGAGGACGTCCTGTAGGAGGGCCCTGTGGAGGCGGCAAACTCTCCCTGTGGCGGCCATT
>NW_009730252.1:9637-10396 GCF_000703405.1 Apaloderma vittatum
CATCCCCAGCACCACACACGGCAGCCCACCCTCCTCCCTCGGCAGCAGAAAATGAACTGGGTCGGTGGCAGTCGGTGAGTGAAACTCTTCAAAGGCTGCCAGAAATGACTCCCTGCTAAGCCAGTGTGCCCTCACAGAGCGGGCACAGCCATGGTGGGTGTGACAGCCCTGGTGTCCCCTCACAAACCCCTCACCATGGGGGGAGTGGCAGCCCTGGTGTGGCCTCACAGACCAAGCACAGCCATGGTGGGTGTGACAGCCCTAGTATCTCCTCAGAGACCAGAGACAGCCGTGGTGGGTGTGACAGCCCTGGGGTCTCCTCCTGAACCGAACTGTGTGAGGAGATGCAGATGCCCTCCCCCACTGGGCAGGGCGGGTGCCATTTGGCCTAATATCTCTCATCAGACCAGGCCTGGCTGAGGCTCCCAGTCCCGCCTGGGCCTTTCTTCACGCCCTTATGAATGGCACCTATAGACGTTTGCTGAAATAGTGAAATAATCACCAACTGAGTTGTAACATTAAAAAAAAGGAATAATATTCAGTTTCTTTAGGTGCTGTTCCACCTGCCTATCTACTAGAAATTTAAACCCCACAGATTTTGTCAGCCATTTGAAAGCAGCTTTGCTAAACACAGCTTTATAATCATAAAATCTTAGAATGCTTTGGGCTGGAAGGGACCATTAAAAGTCACCTAGTACAACCCCCTGCAGTGAGCAGGGGCATCTTTAACTAGATCAGGTTGCTCAGAGCCCCATCAAG
>NW_009730252.1:10625-27271 GCF_000703405.1 Apaloderma vittatum
CCCTGCTCTCCCCCAGGCTGAACAGCCCCAACTCTCTCAGCCTGTCCTTGTAGGAGAGGTGCTCCAGCCCTTTGATCGTTTTTGTGGCCTCCTCTGGACCTGCTCCAACAGGTCCATGTCCTTGTTGTGTTGAGGGCCCCAGAGCTGGACGCAGCACTCCAGGTGAGGTCTCACCAGAGCAGAGCAGAGGAGCAGAATCACCCCTGGACCTGCTGGTCACACTGCTTTTGGTGCAGTCTAGAATGCAATTGTCCTTCTGGGCTGCAAGCTCGCATTGGTGGCTCATGTCCAGCTTTTCATCCACCGTCCTCTGCTGGGTTGCTCTCTATCACATCGTTCCCTAGCCTGTATTGATGACAAGGATTGCCCTGACCCAGCTGCAGGATCTTGCACTTGACCTTGTTGAACCTCACAACATTCACACAGACCCACTTCTTCAGCTTGTCCAGGTCCCTCTTGAGGACATCCTGTCCCTCTGGTGTGTCAACTGCACTGCTCAGCTTGGTGTCATCTGCAAACTTTCTGAGGGTACCCTCAATCCCACTATGTCATTGATGAAGGTATTCATCAGCCCAACTCTATGCAGAATCAAACTAGAAGAATTCCTTACCCATCTGGAAGTCTTCGCAGCAAAATAAGTTTTCTGAAAACTGCCTATGTGAAGCAGAGAGAAGGGAGATCTTCAGTCTGAAAAAAATCCCCACAAAACCAAACAAAAAACCCCAAAACCAACTACACCAACTTTGTTCTAAATGCCTGACTATCATACTATTATGTCTGTAAGAAAAAGCAGCATGTAGGAGTATTGCACTCAGCAAATCATTCTGCTGCTTTCTGCTGCTGTTACTTGTCTGTCAGGATCCCCCAGGTAAGTATTTGTATTTGAGGAAAACTAGGGCTTCTGCCCACTGCAAGGGTAAATGTTCTGTGCATGTCTTTAGCAAGTGTGTTCCAAGTTTAAACACATTAAAAAAAAGTCATTCCAAGGGGATACTCTGTATTTCTAATTCTCAAAAAAAGTCCTAATCTTACTGACCCAAGGATTGCAGCCATGCTCATTCTGCCCGCTGCAGTGACCCAGTGCTCCAATTTTATGTGCCATGTCCTGTAGGAATTAATTAAAGATTATGTTTAACAAGTGAGATGTGTAGTTTAAGGCATAACTGTCTCCTTTACTGCCCAAACAATAGCAGCTTCATAAAACTTGTAGTGACAGTACATTTTTCTTACCGTTTTTACAAAATGCCCACTATATTCTGTAAAGTCCCCAAAAGTGGAAACTTGCAGTGTGCTCCTTTGTTTTCTAATATGGTTTTGTAACTGTGTGGCAGCATGACAAAGAAAATTGGGAGAAATTAATATGTTGGCAAAGATTTCTTACAATGTTTTAAGAAATTAAGAATTGATGAAAAGTTGCATTACAGGTCAAGTGTCTAAAAGCTTTTGCTTATAAATGTTCAATGTATTTGGTAGCCTGAAGACAAAATGTGATCCTATCCTGACCTGAGTAAACCAGGATTAAAGTGACTTCAACAGAGATATGTTGACTTTACTGTTGGGAGGTTTGTTCCAACATGACGTAACGTAACATAACCTTTTTATTTATGTCCTAAATTCTCTAAACCACTGGTGAGAAATTCAAGCCATGGCTCATTTTACTTTTACAATTAAACCAATAATTATTTGCATCTTTCATTTCAGGAGCAGAATCATATTAAAGCAGGAAAGGAGAAAGCAGAAGGTAAACAGTTCTAACCACTTTGGATTTTATATTGTTATATAAATGCTTTAGTTGATTCACTTAGGAAAAGCTTTCAAAGCATTTTGAGTGAGATTCAAAACTGTAGCGTTAACAGTTGTAATGTGTATGCCTGGCTGCACGTAACCTTTAGGTCAGAAGTCTTGTCTAGGTTTAGCACACTGAATTAAAGCAGGAAGAGGAGAGAGTAGGAGAAAACATGAATGAATGTGCCCAATTTAAGTTTTACTGAATTATTTCTGTTACTCTATTTTGTTGGTATGTGCTGACACACAGGATTACTTACAGCCTTGCAGTACAGCCACGTGGTCAGCTAGCCTAACACACATATACACAGCTATTTTTCTGGGCTACGTAAAAGAATGTTAGGCTCATTGAAGTACTTTATTCTGGCATTTGCAAAAGTAGGGCAGCTTGTTTGCATTTTGAATCTGAAAGTAAAATAATAGAATCAAATTTCTCCCTGGCACAGCAGAAGACATTTCAAACAGAAAAGAGAAAAACACAAACCAAACTAAGAGTAAGAGAAGATAGTGATAACTATAGAGACAATAGTTATAACTATAGAGAAATCAGTTTCCTCCTCAGCAGCAGGGAAAAAAGAGACAGTATAGGGAAGCTCCACCACTGAAGCTGGTAGCTCGCAATGCCCGGAGCAGCTGCGATGGCATATACAGGGAGGAGGAAAAACAGGCTGATAATATGGAGGCAGTTTCTGAAATAAAAACCTTTACCTAAGGGAACGTGGGAGCAACCAGCAACTTGTTGTCCCCATTGCTTTCTCAATCTCCCGGAGACCTGTGAGTTTTCAAAATACCTGTTTTCTCAGGGATTTGTTGGTCTGAGCCACATAATTTACATTACAACTGTGTAATTTGTTTCAGTAGATTAGAGAGAACAGGAAAGGATCCAAGACCGAGGATTGTTTTTAGTAATTTAGTACTAAATTACTAAATTACTAAACACAGTGGTAACTGTGCAATTGCTATTACAAAATTAATAGTAATTTACTAATTTAGAGGTGATGGGAAGAAAGTATCTGGGGCACTGAAGGGATATAGTTGCCAAAAAACATGTTGGATATTTGAGTTACATGTAACTCAAGAAGAGAATGTAAATCAAGAAAAGAATTACATTTCAGAAGAAAAGCCAATGCTATTTTGTGTTTTGGCGTAACATTCAGTTTTATATATACTTATGGTTAAAATAAAGAATCTTCCTGGTTTTATTTATTCATCTGCTGTGCTTGATACTAATGTTTTTAGGATGATTAATAGTCTCCTACAAAATGCAGACTTTTGTTTCCTAAATTTTCTGGAATTATCTAAGTGATATATTCAAATTGTCATTCATATCTCTTTATTCCTTGCAAAAAAAAAAAGCCTTTCTGAAGTCCCAGTCTTAAAGATTTTTCTTCTTTCCTTTTTTTTTCTTTTTGTTACAAGTCTATTTTCTATGTTGAGAAAGAAAAATTTGAAGAATGATAAATTCTTTGTGACGTTATAGTAAACTTTCTGATTTATTTGCCTACTCTCTTATAAGCCACCTAAAAAGCCCACTTTTAAAATTTTTTTACTTCTTGCTTGCAGCATTTTGGTATGTCTTTTATTGTTAACGATCATACACCAAGTGTTAGGCAAGAGTGTTTAAGGAATAAGGTTTTGGCTTCAAGAGAACACTGATTTACTTTGAATATGACAAATTATACCTGTAGACTTTTTCCAGGCAATAAAAGTAAACTAAATAACAGCAGATGGTGTGAGATACAGAGAGATTTAATCATGTGGTTTTGGTATTAGGAATTGTTTGCTAAGTCTTGCATGCTAATTTCAAAAAAAATTATATATGCTGCTAATGTGTTGTTAAAGCTACTGTCAAAAATTATTCTCTCCTTTAAAAAATTTAGGAATTCTTTGAAAAGAAGAAACTTAAGTCAAAGATGAAGCTTCTAGGAGTATCATCTCCCAAAAGTTCAGCAGTCAGTTTAGATCTCCTCAATCTGTATGTTGTTAACCAGATATCAACCAAAAAAGACAACACCAGTGAGTTTAACATTACAAAGCTCTGACTTTGCACTTAAACAGAATCAACTGGCCTTAACTACTGCTGCTATTATTTTAGTTCTTGTTCTTCCACTTAGAACGTAATGCTTAAATAAGTGTTTTATCTGTAAAACAAAGAAATGTAAGTAAATACAGAAAAATCTGATCAGACAAAAAGTCAGGGCATAAGAGGAATCAAATAACCTTGACTACTGCCTACTTTCACCTTTAAAACTTTGTGCATGCATCTTCCTCATTCCATACATTAATTTTACCCTATGTCCATTTCTTTCTCCCTTTGCCATTGAATAGGTCCATTTACATTCCACTTCCTTTTTCATAGCTTCTGAGGGACATTTAGAATAGCCAGTTCTGCCCAGAGTATCTTTCTCAGAATCTGTCATTAAGCTGCTAAAAAACCATCTCTACCACCTGAGTCCTTACTCTTTACATGTAGATGAGGTGCTTAGGGACATGGTTTAGTGGCAGACTTGGCAGTTTTAGGTTGATAGTTTGACTTGATGATCTTAAAAGTCTTTTTCAACCTAAACAAATCTATGATTCATTGATTCTTGTGTTCTGTGACATATTCATAAGCCAGACTGTGGAGAATTTGTTGTCCTATGCTCAGGAAGATGAGAAGGTGGCTTAGGAGGGCAGCAGAGCCTGTCTACACACAGCCACTGACCGTAAATAATTTTATACTATATTGCCATTTAGAATAGAGCTCCTGCATTGCTAGTAACAACGAAAGCCAAAAAAATATGACTTTAAATGGATTAACAATCCTAAAACAACAACTTTTGTTCTCTACTGGAAATTCAGGAAGCTTGAAACTTTCTCCAAGTCTGGTACTGATGTTTACTTTCCAAATATTTTCATTGTAGAGAATGTGAGGAAGCCAGTCCACGTTGATATCACTGAAGGTGTGAAAATACCTGTTAGGAGACACAACATAGAGCTTCCCATGTCACCACCTCGTATACAACATATGTTAAACTTAGATGATGTCCAGAACAGGTACTTGTATAAAATTTGCAGTAGTTAAGATATAATGAAGTTCTGGAAAAGATATTTTATGACGGTCTTATATTTGGGGTATTAAGTAAACATAAACATACCATTCTAAGACAAAGAAGTTTCACAATCACTCCTAGCATTCCAGTGATACTCTTACTGTGAGAGAGTAAATATAAAACTCTGCATGAAGCTGAGAGATATAAAAAAAATAACGTTTCTTTACTCATGTCAGGTATATACACATTTATGTGACAGAGCAGGCTATGCAAACAGCATTTTTCACTTACACTGTTTCCCATCCAACTTCACACAACCTGAAGTCACTGATTCGCATGCTGGCTGCTCATAAATGCTTAAAAATCAGGCCTTTTTAAGACGTGTGGAAAAATATTCTTAAATTATTTTGAAATTAATATTCAGAATGCTTTTAGTCTTATAGATCTTATGTCTTGCATTTCATAGTCTGTCTATATTCATTTTACAAGGTTACAAAAGCAAGTATTGGACAGCAGAAGGCAGCATCTCTCCGAGAAAATAAAATACCAGCATAATGTAAGTAAGTTTATTGTTCTCACTGATGTAGAGCTAAAAATGTTCAGCAATGGCTATTTTAAAGTGATTTTTCAAAGAGTGACCAAATCTCATGGATACTGGAACATGCAAAGTCTTCCTCTTTAAGGCTATATTGACATACTTTTTGCAGTCATATGTTATATTCGTTCCTGCTATTTCTTACATATTTCTTGAAAGGCTCACTTTGTTTCAAGCATTTTCCAAAATACTTCTTCTCTAAGCTAGTCACAAAGGCCAGAGATTATGGGAAAGAGACTGAGGTCAACAGCAGGTAGATTAGAAACAGGATGCAGAAACATGGAATGATGAAATATGAAAAGCATAGACAGAAGTCACTCTCTAAGAGGAACTGAAGAACAAGTCTCAGTGGATACAATTGGGAAGTGCATTGAGGTTACAGCGAAAAATATTCTTTAGATGGAATTTAAGGGATTTTTATGACCCTTTCCACTGTTGCATTAAAAAATAACAAAACAAACCCCCTGACAAGTTAGCAAATCTGTTAGAAGAGAGTTTAGCTTACTCAAATTGACTTGATAATTCAGATCCACTGACTCTTGCTGTTCATATCAGAGCAGGCTTTGAGGAAAATCATAGAATGGCCCAGGTTGGAAGGGACCTTAGAGATCATCTAATCCAACTCTCCTGCCATGGGCAGGGCCACCTCTCAACTAGACCAGGTCGCTCAAGGCCTCACCCAGCCTGGCCTTGAACATCTCTAGGGAGGGGGCATCCACAACTTCTGTGGGCAGGCTATTCCAGAGCGTTGCCACCCTTGTACTGAAGAATTTCTGCCTCAGATCCAGTCTAAAAAGATGCTGGCAAAAACTTGCTTGCATAGTATTGTTCTGTAACTTCTTGGCTCATTCATGTTGCCAAAGCCTGTTTAGGTTCCTAGAGTGAGAAAGACAGATGCTCTTCTAGTGTTATATGTTCCTTTCTTTTGAGTCAGGAAGAATTACTTAGTATGGGTGAAAAGTTTAGCTATCTAATGTGTTTCAGCCAAAATCACCGTGAGCTGCCACTACTTTATTGAATGTCACATTAAGTCAGCCTCCTCTTATGACTCTTCTTCATCTGTTTCTTGAAGACAGAGAGGACATATTTCAGATTGAGTGTGATCAGAAATAACAGATCAAAATGGTAGCCAAGTTCCTCAACTTCCACTTGTATGGACAGATTTACATCAGTTCATCAAAGCACATGATAATGCAATGTGCACACACGTAAAACTGTAATGTATGGATCAAAAAATAAAGCTCAAGGCCTGTATGTTGTAAAGAACTGTTTTTAAAGTCTTCAGAAGTTAAATAATCAAATTAAATAATCAACTTAAATACTCTAATTTAAGTAAATTTGAACTTAAACCCACTTTATTAAGCAGAAGGAGGAGCTATGAAATTCATGATTGTCAACTACTCTGGAAACTTACAGCTTTATGTACAAAGATTTTGTGCAATTAATGTACAAGGCTTTTGCACTCCACTGTAAATTTGTGCTGCTTTCAGTGCGTAGGGCTGAATTACAGGAACTACTTCCATGTACCTGTGGATAGGGTGACATTTCATGAGTTTTGCCTTCAAATTTCTCTTTGTGTTCTGATCTGCTTGAGACAGTGTTGTTGGTAGCACAACATGCTGGAGCTGTCTCCTCAATGGAGGAAAAACTTTTCACTTTACTGCTTAAGATCCACATCAGCAGATCATTTACCTGCATATCTAAAGCTAAAAATGTATTTGTACCCATCTCTCCTCAGGATAACATTTGCGTAAATGCTTCAACTTAAGTAGGTATTTACATATTTCCCTGCAATAAGCCTTTATTTGCTTATATTTTTCATTAAAAAAGCATATCAGAATACATGATAATTTTCTCTTGCATGTGATATAAATGCAGAGATGTAAAAGCTACCTGAAAGTTTTATTACTTTGAATCTTATGCTTACATCACAACAAATTATAGATAAATAAAATGTTTCTTTTCTATGTTTTGTCTAGTTGTCACAAGTAACAGAATTAACATATGGTGATTCTAGTATGGAACATGAAGACAACGTGGCAAGAGCTTTTGGTGCCTGTCCATTGTCCTCTTCTGGTTTTTGGTCCTCTAACTGTACACAACTTTCAGAAGAAAATATCAACCCAAACCTAATGGTCAACACTTGGGAACAGACCTATGAAGAGAGGCTGCAAAACCAGGTTTGATTAATATTTTGTCATTTATTTGGGATGTAGAATTAGTGTAATGATTGAGGATGGTTGTGAATTATCAGCATTTCTTGTAGGCTGGTGGCAATGACTATTCCCTGTGTGCAAATACATTTCTTGTATTGTTATGGAATGCTTAACGTGAGCTTTTGTTTGGTGAGCTCTCAGTATTGCTAAGTTAGTCACATACCACTGGCTTTCTTTTGTTTCTGGCTTGTAAAGTTGGTTAAATAAAAGCTGAAGTGTATTACAGTAACAAATACAGCTTTCTTGAGTGTATGATTAGTGGTGTAACTGAGTATTATATGATCCCAGGTGAACGCTGTGACCTAATTTGTAATCATGCAGTGTCTCAGCGAGTAATACAGTTTGCACAGTATTCTCAATGCTCCTAAAAGGATTGAGAAAAGCCTGCTGTTTAAGAAATGATAGAAAGTTACTTGTTTTGATGCATGTTACTATTTTTTTAACTTTGGATTTCTTAAAAGAATCACCCTTAGAGAAGTAGTAAATATAATGTGCTTTATTTTGAGAAAATATATTATTTATTCACGATAATAAAAAAAATTCTATGTGTATCACCTGTGGTATTTTAAACTCTTGAGGTAAGTGAGGAAGGAGTACTTCGGGGCTTTAGAAGGGGAGATGTTGGGCTGCTCAGGGAGTGGGTAGGCAGAATTTCATAGGAAGATGACCTGAAGGATGTTTTCAAAACAGTCAAGGACAGTCCACCTCAATGTGCAAGAGAATGAGTAGGTCCTGGAGGCCAGTTTGGCTGAATCAGGGAACTCCTGACTGAGCTCAAAATTGAAAAGAAATGTGGAAGGAAGGATGGGCAACCCAGGAAGAATGCAAATGCATCCCCCAAGCTCGGAAGGGTGGCCTTAAAATGGTGAGAGCTGGAACTCAAAAGGAGTGAGAACGGCAGCAAGAACAACTTCTACAGGTGTGTCATCAGCTAAAGGAAACCAAGGAAAATGTTTTGCCCTACTAAATAAAGTTGAGACCTAGTGACAAAGGACACAGAAAAGTCTGAGGCAATGGAGACTTGCTTTGCTTCAGGCTTTTCTGACAAGGTCCACTCTCTGGCACACTCTGGCACACTTTCAAGCTCAGTAGAAAGTTTTGGGGAGAGGGGTACGAAACAGTAGTGAAGGAACAAGTTAGGGGATCCTTAGTAACCTGGACATAAATAAATACCTGGAACTTGACAGGTTGTGTCCAAGTTGGATGACATCACTGCAGGACAGATGTCTGTCGTCTTTGAAAGATTGTGGTGACCAGGAAAGTTACTTGGTAACAAGAAATACCCAAATGTTATGCCCACCTCCAAAAGCATAAGCATGATCTGGGGAAGCATCATCTCGCCTCTCTCTGTTCGAGATTAAAATAGTTTAGTTGTAGAATATTAGAATTAATTGTGGATTTGCTTAAAATTACAGTGAATTACAATTTGTTTTGGCTTATGAGTGACATTGCTTAGCATGCGTAGCTGGATTTACTGAAGCCTTAGGCCCAGACTGTGGACTTAATTACTTAAGTACTAATTAGCTTAGGCTGAAGAAAGGCCTAGAAACCAATGCTAATTGAGAAAGATAAGATCAATGGAAATTGCATCCTTGAGATAAAGAAAAGAATGCATACCTGGAGAGAGAGAACGGATCCAATGAGGAACAAGAAGACCTCAGATCCAAATATTACTATTGGACTGAATCATATTGTGAGGAGAGGTGAACTTGGATTGCTGAAGGATTTCTTTGTTTAGGGTCCCTCTCAGAGGGTCCCAACTCAAGCTGAAATAAACCAGTCCAAACTTCTTTACAATTGGGGACTAAGACTGGATTAATCCACACCTAGACTCCTCTCTGTATGGAAGTTTAAAAAGCAAGGAGGTCCAGTCTGAACCTCATAACTTGGCCAGAGGGTCCTTCTATAACACTTCCCCTCAAAGGTTTATGGAGCTAGACCTCCCAGAGGCAGTTCCAAGGCATATGAAGAACAAGAAGATGACTGGGAACAGCCAGCATAGATTTATCAAGGCCCTGATAAAGGCCTTCTGTGATGAGTTGAATGATCTACTAATTAGCTCTATGAATAAGGGAGAGCAGCAGGTATTATTGACCTTGATTTTGACAAAGTTTCCCATGTCATCTTAGTAGCCAAAGCAGAGAGGTATGAATCAGGGCGAGTGGGCAATAAGATGAGTATAAAAATAACTCTTCCCGTCATGCTCAAAGTAGTTGTCTGTCAGCTAAACTCTAATTGGCGACAGGTCCGAAATGGCAGGGATCCGGGTCAGTGCAGGTGAGGAGTGACTGAGTAGGCAGCAATTTTGCAGAGAAGTACCTGAGTTGTGGAGAAGTGCCCACACAGCAGCAAAGGCCAACTGTTTAGAGGGCTGTGTTAGAAAGAGCACACCCAGAAATCCAAGGCAAATTATTATTTCCCTCTGAGCAGCGTATGTGAGAACACACCCACAATACCGTGTCCAGTTTTAGGACCCTCAGTACAAGAGAGAGATTGACAAACTTTAGCTAGGCCAATGAAGGGCAACAAAAATCGTTAGGGGGTTGGAGCACGTGGTGACCATGGAGAGACTGAGTGAAGAGGACTTTCATAGCCTGGGAAAGAGAAGGATGTGGGTGAACTTACTGCTGTCTTCCGCAGTTACAGACAGGACAGAGCCAGGGTATGCAGTAAGAAATAAAAGTCACAGGTTTCAATAATGGAAATTCTGTTTGTATAGGAAAAAATATTAAAATATAAAAAAAAATATAAGTGTAGCAAAGCACCAGAAAAAAGAGGCCATTGAAATAGGTTGTGGAATCTCAGTCCCGAAAATGCTGAACAATCTGGCCCAACCTTGAAGCTGGCCCTTCTTTGAGCAGGTTGGACCTCTTAAGGTCCCTTCCCGAGAACTGTTTTCTATGACTATGTGATCTTCAGTGCAACTTCAGCTTGTTCCAATCTGTCAAACTTGTTCATACTGTGGGAGGACAGGGTGCTAAAAGGACATTTTGCGTATTACGTGTGATACACAAATATAGAAGAGTATGGGTTATACAGAATTCAGTTGGGCTATGAGGACGTTTGGATTTCTATTTTAAAAATAAAATTTAAAAAAATAAATATAGTGGGAAAATATGTATATTGTTTGCAAATCCAACTTCAAAGTTTTAAACATTATGGCTTTTATATATATTCAGAGTTTGACAGCTTCTACTGTTTACTCAGCCAGGAAATAGTTCTGATCAAGATCCTTGGATTAAAAAACCTGCAAGCCAGTGTATATTCAGGAAGTCTGATACAGTGCCTCAGGAACTGTTTAAGCCATTGCATAGGTAAGCAGTGATTTTACATTAAAGAGTGAAATAACAGTCAAGTTTAAATAAGAAAAATTCTAAGATAATCTGAAGCTTATTGCTGCTTGATTTATTCACTGGCTTTTGGTGCTTTTCAAATATAAATTGAAATTAAATGGAAAGACTAAACATACCAAGATATTTAAATTTACTGAAAGGCAGAAAAACATGAATTTTAGGTAGGTGCTTGGAACCGTGATCTGTTTTTTGCAATGGCACAAACATGACGGTGTTACTGAATGCAGCCTGAGTGAGATTTACTAACAGGTCGTAGGGAGAGTAGCTGCCCCAGCTCTCATTAGCTCTGGTCACTGTTGCAAGTGCTTTTCTGATGACCTTGATGCGGTAGCAATTGAGCAAGGTCTCCACCTACATTGTTTGCACTTGGAATTCCAGGAACAAAGCATTTTCTTTGCTTCCCTTTCATATGTGTTCTGGCTACAGCTGGGGGTTTGTTTCCTTTTTTTAATTGTGAATATAAGCTTCAATTAAAAAAAAAATTATAGAAATCAAGAATGTATTTCTTTTTGTATGTGTCATTTAAAAATATTTTTGATCACAAAAGATTTAAGGCTAGACTCATTTGTACCAAACATTTTATTTCAGTTTCTTTCCAGGCACTCTTGCCTTGGATTTAGGGGTCTTACAAGGCTAATCTTTTTATTGTGTAACTTTATCATCTGGTCAAAAGTTCCTGTCAGTCTCTGGCTTTGGCTGGGTAGAGCCATGAAAAGGCCATGTATTATTTTGCTGCTCCGTAAGTACCTATGCCCTGTTTGCCTGGGAAGTCAAGTCACTGATGAGCTCACTGACCACATGATAACTAGATGATCACATCAGCTTCCAGTCTTAGTTACCTTTACTTTCTCTTTCTCTCTTCTCCTAGCTTCTCCCACCTTTCTCCAGTGAAATCTAGAATGAGAATAACATTCACCTTGCTATATATCTTGGTGAATTCTTAATGCATATCTTTATATGAAAGCCCTACATAACCTTATGTCACTTACATCTCCTCTTTCGTATCTCCGCAGGCCCTCAGGCCTGCAATCATCTGTATGTCCTCTGCCCTTTCGTGCCTTGCTAACAACCTCTCCTTCCCAACTGTTTTTCAAATCCATTTATTTGCATCATCCTTGGTTTGCTTTCATCCATTGTAGCCATAAATTCTTATACCTCAAGAGCTGGCAGGTCTCCTGGGAAAGGAGTTTCTTTTGCTTTGTGTAATTGTAACATGCTGATGATGTAATCAATGTGCATACATCTGAGAGCTGGGGCACCTCAAGATCATTAAATATTAACTAAAAATTTCAGATGTCATATTTCCTCACCTACTATTAACTTTTACTTAGCATTACAAAATGTTCAGTGAAGAAGGAGCCTCTGAATTCCTTCACAGAATGGTTTTACCTGCCTCACAGTGATCTGTCCAAGTTTCTTCAGAAACAAACTCCAGTGTGTTTAGCCTTTTAACACGGTTCTGGGGAAGTTTCTGGAAGTAGAGGACACTACTTTCTCATTTAAGTTCTCTAGGATCTTTATCCTATTCCAAGGATTTGCTGATCAAAACATTACAGGATTTTTCTCCAATAAGAGTTTTTTATGTTTCAGTTTTCAAGTTCCATCGATGGCACTGCTCAATGTTTTTTAAAGAAAGGGAATTTTTTTTAGAATGGCTGTCTTTGCCAGTTCTCTGAGCTTCAGAAGCCTCTCAACTTTTTCTTTGGATTTTCTGAAAGGTTGGTCAGCAGACCAAAATGTTAGATTAAGAGCCAAGTAAGTGAAAGCATGATAGCCCTCATGCTAACGATGCCATCTTCAAAGCCATTACTGTCAGAAATGGGATAGGGAAATATGGAGTGATTGGCCTCCTGACAGTGGAATAGGAAAATTCTGTGCTGAATTAGGGTTACTGACCTCAAGTGTAAAAAAGCAAGGCACTTGCTAAAGATTCCAGGAATTAAGCAGTACACAGAGTTTATTATGCGTTTTCAATACAGGGCAGAACTGTAGTCTTGAAGAACAAAATATTTTTGTAAACAGAAGAAGCTGCCTCCCTCTTTTTCCTTATTCCTTTATTTTTCTTCCAAAGTGGCCTTTTTTGGTCAGCTGGTGGAGCAGCAGTGACATACTGTGGCTGGTTTTATAAATCACAGTTCCCTACTGAGGAGGGTGCGCTCCATGTCTTTGTATGGAGATACTGTGAAACACAATGCCTTTTGTATCAATCTTACCTTAAAGTAGAAATGCAATATAAGACACTTTTTCATTTGAAATATTGTACACGTGGGACAAAAGCAAATGTAAATTCTGTGAGATTTTGATAACCAAGTTATTATAATTTGTTGGTTTAGCAGTTAGTATTATGCTTATCTATGTACTGAGCAAACTGTTTTTTTCTTTTCTACCCTCCATCTACCTCACCCCCAACCCCCAGCCTAGACTATATGACTTCTGCCAAGAAAAATCCAGTGATAATGACCAGTAACGGACCAGAAAACAGAGAACTAATAAAAGAATCATTGTTTGATGTTGTGAAAGAAGCTGCAGAACTGGATGCTCCCCAAGATGGACACGATTTTTCCATTCTGGCCCTGTTCGAAGATGAGAGACAACCAATCCGTAATAATCCTTCCACAAAGCATTTTAATCCTTTTGTTAACCAAAGCAGTGCTACCATTTTTTTCGTTGACCCTGATGATAGAAATCAAATGACCAACAGAAATTATCCTTATGATACCAGAGAGGCATATCCTGCAATCAGTGAAAAAACAAGTTCTGTAGACAGACACCTTGAAAGCATTTTCACAGCTCCAGACCAGGTTTTACATAAAAGTAACAATGCCTCAAGTGCAAGCTACCAAAAAACCAGTGGACTTCATAAAATCCAACTGCAGGACTGTCATGAAGGAGAGCAGTACTTCATACCCTCTGTAAAGAAAGAAAAACCAGCAAACCTTGAAGAAATTGGTGCGTGTCAGTATTTTAAGGACATGTATTCTGGGTTTTATTCTTCTTTTAAAGACATGTTTTTACAACCAGATTTGTGTCTGCCTTGACTGAAAACATGTCATGAGTTTTCAGAATGCTGTAATTTAATTTTAAATCCAATTATTTCAGTATTTTTTAAAGTTGACAGAAGCATTTTGGCTATTGCATTTGAAAATCAAGGTTTATTTTTTTGTTTCAGAGGCATTTGTTTATCACCATGATCAGCAGATTAACTTAAAGGAGAATGTACAGAACTATTCAGGAATAGAAAGGTGAGTGCCATAGAAATTATCACTCTGTTACCTAATGATAACTGCAGAGACCTTGCTGAGATGGAGAAGTCCTGCTAAGCAAGACAAAATTCTAAATAGTTTTACTGAGGATACCATTTTCACAGTGAAAATAGTAGCGAATACTGTGAATAAGCTTATGCACAGGTAAGCCCTTTATATATTATATATATTCATCTGCCTATAATAAGTGCAGAGAAAGATTGCTTCATGGAACAGTCCTGAGATCCTGAAGTTAAGCTGTTGCTCTGACTTGCCATCTTAAACACTCTGCCTCCTTTCACTGACTACAGAGGAAGTTATTGTCTTCCCTGGGCTAAAGTTAGCGTATGTTAGTGCTCCATGTTTTACAAAAGATATTTTTATCAAAGGCTTTGATAATTTTAAAAGATTTTACAGAAATCTCCCATTTTAGAGGGCAGCACTATCTTCTGTTCGCTGTCATGTTACATGTTGCATTTCCACAGAAGTAGTTTGTGAAAAACAGACTTTTGGAGAAATAAGTCCAATTATCCCAACAGTGAGAAGCCTTTTAGATAAAATAAAGATTGAAGACAAAAAGGTCACCATTAATGATTTTAATTCAGAAAGAAAGTATCTTACCAGAGAACTCTGTATTTGCATCCCTCAGGGACATCAGTTCTGTGAAACAATCAGACTGGAGAGAGAACCAGCTCCTTGGATTTGAAGAGGTAACTTTTTTAAGAGACTTGTTTTTCTTTTTCTTTTTTTTTTTTTCAAACCTACTATTTGCACCATTCACTTGAGGTGGAGAAGAAATGTCCACAACAGTTAGAAACTGAATTTAACTTCACTAAATTAACTTCTGTGGAAGCTTCTTGTCTGCCACGGTTTATATAAGGAATCCAGAAAGAACAGCTTCTAGTTAAGTGGTTCAGACAGAGAGCCCTTACAGCTCCATAATTTAGATGGTTTGATTGACACCTAAGCTGGTGCCTCACATACAGTATGTAAGGTAAACATTAACATTTAAGATCAGATTCTGCAGGCAGCGCCCAGATGTTATGTGCAGGACACTCCAATATTAGAAGGAACTTTGTGCCACTATACATATGAAGAATCTTTTAGATATTTTGCCCATAGAAGTCAGCCAGGTACATACAGTATTTCTCAGGACTTTTGTATCTCAAACTGATTTGTGGTACAGTGCAGTGACTCCTTTATGTAATACAGAAACTGAATGTTCCTCGTTTAACCTGAGGTGCTGATCCATCAGAACCCTCACTATTAACAATTCTTTTTAAAAGTTCACAGCAGCACAAGAGAAGGAGTATAAGTATGGAGCAAGTTCAAATCTTCACGAGATGGAGAAGGGTTAGTACTGTTTATACATTATTAATGAAAAAATCAGATTTTCTCTACATATGAAACTGTAGAGTACTTTTAAAGCCAGGTAGAAGGGTTTAATCTTATTTAGGATGTTACATTTGATCAGGGCTTGTATTTTCGATCCACATAGCATTGTCTAAAGAGGATTAGCATTGCCAGGTAACTAAGAACTATCTGTGTTTTCTTTTCCTTGAAGAGATAAACTCAGGTTAACTTTTCTCTGGTTAGTATTACACATATATTTTTCATTGTCCTATTTCCTCCAAAGTTGTCCCCTAAATTGAAAAGCCAGCTCTGAAAGTAGGGTTAACTGCTCAAAAAATCGCTAAAACCATGAGGAAGGTCAAGAGTATTGATCTGAACAGCACAACTGAAGTTTACTGACATGACAATATAGTAAAAGCGTCAAGTAAATGCCAACTATTTTCTTTCTTTCTGTTCCTGCGGACTCTGCTGATTGGAGAAAATCTTGGACATGTTTTCTGTATTAATATCTTCGTTAGATGTCTGATGTGTGCCATTTTACTGGTCCAGTCTTTACTAACCTCCTCTTCCACTAGACTACATGCTGTCATTCCACGTGTGGACAGGGTGAGAGGAGTCAGCAGGGAGGTCCCATGTCCTTTCGCTCCCTCGGTAGCTGTAGGGGTCAGCTGTGCTGGCTGCATTTCAGAGCAGAACATCTCCCAAGAGCCTCCAAGAGAAAAACATCTCCCTTGCATGGCAGCCAATGTATGCAGGGAATTCGCTGTGTTCTCTCCCTGCCCTCGCTCTGCAGAGTCCTTCCTCCTTTTGGGTAGCACCATTCTGCTGCTGGTGCAGGCTGCTGATTAACAGCAAAGCTGAAGCTTTGCTTTCTTTTAAGACATGTTGTCCTCTGAGGAGAAGAATTAACTGTTGTGAAGAACTTGATTGACCTTGTGTCATGGTTTAACCCCAGTCAGCAACTGAACACCACTCAGCCGCTCGCTCACTCCTGCCCTCTCCCTGTGGGATGGGGAGGAAATTTTTTTTTAAAAAAAACTTCATGGGTTGAGATAAGAACAGTTTAACAA
>NW_009730253.1:0-253 GCF_000703405.1 Apaloderma vittatum
TGCGGGTTATACAGGTTATACATTCATACGCTTACATATAAAAGAAATGATTAAAATATTCAATATTTTCTGACAACTTGTTATCACAGGTTACCACCCACTCCAGCACATGCATTATAGTCTCTTGGTGGGCTTCAGAGATATCTCGTGGTTGTTTAGTTCATTCTTCTCTTCATCACCCTGTTCTCTTGATGAACTATAGCCTGTACTCGCTTGTACTTGCTGACAAGCCAGCTCTGCAGTCTTGCGGCAC
>NW_009730253.1:554-1114 GCF_000703405.1 Apaloderma vittatum
TGTGCATACAGAGTGTAACAAAGTCATTGACTGCAAGATCTGCACAGCTCCAGGTTCAGTAGCAGCCTCCAGGTTTGCTTTCCCCTTGAGCCTGCACCAACCACCTGCAGCACCTGCACAGAGCGGCATTTCACTGATGGAGCATCCAAGGAAAGTGCAGACAATTGACCCCAGCTCTAGGGGCGATGTATTTGTGGTTGTGGGTCTGAACATGGGACCTATTGTCCCCATGATTTCCTCGGAACTGCCAAGGGGTTGTTGTTGCTGCCTCTAGTTACATCATCACATCACTGTAAAAGTCAGGCTCAGGTTGATCCAGAAGTTTAGATTAAGTATTAGGAAATATTTCTTTTACTGGAGGAGTGGTGAGGCATCGGAACAGGCTGCCCAAGGCAGTGGTGACATCTACAGCCCTGGAGGGGTTCAAAAAAAAATCTAGATGAGGGGCTCAGGGACACAATGTCTTGGTTACCATAATGTTGCGCTGATGGCTGGACTTGATAATCTTAGAGGAAGTTTCCAACCTTAAGAATTCTCTGATTCTTGGCCCATATTCTTAG
>NW_009730253.1:1447-2391 GCF_000703405.1 Apaloderma vittatum
CCCTCTATTGACGTTGCTAGAACTGGCCTCCCACCTGCCTTAAGTGGGTACACCTGGCCTCCACGGAACAGTGACAGGGGACTGAAGAGACTCTCTCCCTTGGACCTTCAAATTCACTCATTCAGTCAGGCACTAATTATTTATTCACACGCTAGAGTCAATCTTTACTATGTTTATTTTCCATACTAACATTTACTAGTAAATCATACATCATTATATTATTCTTTTATTTTCAAATTTGTAGTAATGTAATTCTTCTCATTATTTTCAAAGTAATTATAGAATATCTTAATAATACAAACACCGATATATAAATATAATTAATTATTTTCATATTTATTACTCATAGGAAATTATCCCAGTTCCAGGACAGAAACAAGAACAATAATTCTTTCATGTGTTTTCTCTAATATTTGCAGTCATTTTTATCAATGGATGTGTTGCAATTTTTAACTTCAAGTTAATCAGTTAGTGTAAAAATGAATAAAATTAATTTAATTAGTTCTCAATTGTTTCTGTCAGTTCTGAAATAATTACACGAATCCTTATGGATGGAACTCCTTTGAAAAATTAATCTCAAATTGGCTCCTGGTGCTGCCCCAGTGTTCCCAGTGTGTCTCCCATCCCATCACCTGTCAAATGTGGTGTACCAATAAATAATGATGTTCCCCTGTAATGTCACTAATTCTACTATTCCTGTGATACCAAATAATTGATTTCTCTAATCCATTATGTATTTTCTGTTGTGCAGTCTTAAATGACAACCTCTAAAATCATGTTTTCAGCAGACTTTCTAGGAAAGTGCACTTCCCATTATCTCCAAATTTTTGGGTTCCTTTGTTCTTTCAGATACCTGTCCCTTATGATGCTGCTTTCAACCTCAAGGAGCAAAAGCCAAGCTGTTACAACAGGCTCTTTGTCTCCTCAGCAAATTCTTTCATTAT
>NW_009730254.1:0-28383 GCF_000703405.1 Apaloderma vittatum
GACTTTCAGTGAATAGCCATTTCCCGCGTGGGAAACAGCCTCTTTTCTAGGGAGATGGAACACGGTGCTGTTGGTTTTACTTTAAGAATCTCATCAGGGCAGGAAGATAATACTAAATTTTCCTCTACACAGCCAGGAGCGCCTCTCAGGAATTCTTTAATTCAACAACACGAAAATCTTCTAAATAGGGCCCTCCTCCCACAAGAAACTAAAACTCCAGCATTTTTCATATAAAAACAAACAAAAAGGGAGGACCTAGTCTTTCTCTCTACAGCATCTTTCCTAAAGCAACAGGAAAGCAAGTTACCCCACCTCCCCTGAATTCACATAGTCCTTTAATTAGGTATAGACCTGTGTCAATTTATATCACCTGTGGGGTCTGGCCCATGACTACATATGTATGAGAGAGTATGAGTTTTTCTTTCTGAGTGCTCCTGCTAAGGGAGAGGGGAGAGCTGGAAGGTAACAGGTAGGTAGTGCAGACCTGGGCTATAAATAAAGGAAAATTAAAGAATAGTACAATAAATCAGCAAGTTTTATTACAGCTCAAGGGCATGATCTGTGAGGAAAGATGGAACAAAAATGATTTAGTGGAGAGAAGACAAAACTTAGAATAACCTCTGAATATAGAAAAAGTTATCGGTAAGGAACAGGACTGAACACTTTCTCCAAAGTAGAAAGAAAGGAGCATGGGCTTAAATTGCAGCAAAAGGAGTTTGAAGGAAAGGTAGATCAAGGTCTCCAGTTGCAAGGCAAGTTGAGCACTGGAACTAACCTAGGGAGCTTTTGGGGTCTCCACCCTTGGCAGAGCAGCCAGACAAGACTCTGCTTGTTATTCTTCAGTCTCTCTAGCGATATCCCATGTCTTTTAGGTAAGAGAAATGTCAGATTTGGCACTAAAGATGAATAAAGTCAAAGAACTTCATCTTGTAGCATCAACGTGCTCAAGGGGAAGAGGTTCAGACTGTTCACAGTTCTGATATTGATCCCAGCAAGTGGGACTGGCTTTGAGGATACTAAGACATGTTTTGGCAGCAGCAGGAGTATATTAAGTATTTAGTTATGTACTTGCCATATTAAGCAATAAAGGACAAGCCAAGTGAAAGGGTGATCTGTGCAGGGTGAGAAGGCTGGGTACTGCAACGCAAGTAGGAGATGGAGTTGTGAGATCCCCAGCTAATAAGTGCATCACTGAGGTTGTTTTGGACCATGTCGTGAGGTGCGGCAACGTTCCTAACTTAAGAAATCCTTCTACTAGGGAGTTGATAACTTTCCCAAAACAAGTAAGGATTTAACTTCTGAAATCAGTGTGGGTGTTAACAGGTTTGAATGTTGGTGTGAATGTTTTAATTTGAAACATCCAGGTTTCTTTAATTTAGTTCTTCTGTCCAGGAGGCCACTAGGAACAAGATTCAGCAAGTGCTGAAAATTCAACTGATTTTACACCTGAATGTCTCTGAAATGAAACAAAAAATATTTTCTTGACTGGAGAGCAGGGGAAAAAATTTGTTATCTTGGAGTTTGATTTCTCAAGCAGAGGAGGTGTATAAGGGGTGGTGAGAAATATGGAGGGATCTATTTCTAATGGAAAGCAGAACACAACTTTACAGTGTTTGCCCCTTGAATTTAGTTGTCATCCAAGGGTTTGTCCTGAGCAGCAACGTTCCAGATATATCGACCTGACAGCACTGGCCACAGCTTTAGAGTTTAAAATTAGTTTTTGCTTCTATTAACCTGAAAATATTCTTTCTACTGGGAAAGAAGATGTTTGGTGAAGAATTCCTACTCTTTCCTCTGTTTTGATTTAAGTTTTTTTTTTTTTTCATTTACTAACATACTTATGGAAATAATTTGCAAACATATTGTATCCTTTAAAGTTTGAGATATCGGGCCATTTGTGCTTATGCAGTCTCTTAAGTGAAGTCATTGTGGGGGTTCTGCCTAAACAGTGAATGTGAAGAAAGCTTCATGTATTTCACAGGTTAGAGGGTATGGCTCTTGCTGCAGTGTTTCCACTCCTGCTTGTTGCACAATTATGCATTAACTTTTCACTTTTCATTTAAAAGAAATAACAAGAAGTCTAGAAGCCTCAGTCAGATAAATTGCTATACAAAAATAACCGTCAAATCTAAACTAGTGCATTATTGCCATTTTGCGTATGAGGGAAGATGAAATAAGCTGTAGATATGAACAACTCCATGTTATTAACATATTGCTAATTCAGAAACAAAAATTAGATTGAGAGGAATGCTGTAGAAAATGAATATGATATGCATGACTCATCAGCATGTTGATTCTTTTCATGTTTAATTATACCAAGGCTTCAAGATCTGTCATTTACCTTGATCTACCAGGAAATACCCAGCTTTTTCCATCAAATGCAGTAGAATTTAGGAATTTCGATCCCATTGCTTCATTGAAGTATCCAGAACACCCTCTACATGGCAGAAAGAGCAAACTTTACGTGTGATAATTTAATCTGGAAAAGTTTGCCGTGCATATGTGTTAAGATAATTGCTGCATTGCTCGTGTGCTTGTGTTTATGGTGCCAGACAGTCATTTGTATTGTACAGGTCATTTAGAATGGAGTTCTGGCAAGTGTAAATGTCTGCCGTGACGTTTACAGCTTCTCTTGGGCACAATAAGATTTGTGAAAATGTTTTCTACTTGGTGTTTCTTGAAAAAACATTTTCTTTGGAGGAGTCAGGAATGTGTGTCTTTGTCTTGTTTGTTCTCCCTGGGCACAAATGACAACATAATTATTGCATGCAAGGTGATGGCAGTGTTGAGGGACTTTCAGCATATTCATGATTATCTCTTAATTTCTTTTTTTTCTTCCTCTGGCTAAAGTTTTTCACAAATGTATTAATTGTCTACATAAGTCATATATAAACCCTACAATTTATGAAATTACTGTTATTATGGATGATGGATACTGACATTTTTGCTTTTATATACCAAGAACTTATTTGTTCTCTTGTTGATCTTATGAAATCTCGTAGCTTTCTGTCTAGGAAATAGTGTTGGAGTTTGGAATTTGCCTGCACAGAAAGGGTTTTAAAAATTTTTTTTTATATTTTGTCAGTAAGCAGTATGTGACAATAAATAGGAAAATCTGGTGTGATGTTATGTGTGCAAAAACCAGCAGATTAAAACATGATACGGGATAGTACTTTGTGTAGCTGGGAATAGAATTCCTCAACCTCTTCACTACCACCTATCCGAAGTTAGTTAATGAGATTATCTGAACATGTTCACCACTAAAACAAACAAAAAATGCAGGAATCTGAAATACAAAGGGGAAACTTCCTTTGTGTGTTCAAACTACAAATTTTAGAAAACTCTGATCAGAAAGAAAGACTGTGCAGCAAGAGCTCTCTTCTAATGCAGTGCAATGTACCAGAGGTGTTGCAAGTAGCTGGCTACATAGATGAGATGGCTGATGGTGGCCTGAAACTGAGTTCTCTAGACCTACTGTAACAGAAACAGTAATTATGACCAGTACTTCTCATATCCTTTGAGTCACAGGTTCATGAGGGAGCAGCAGCCTACGTCAAACCTGTGGTGTGGGGAATCCATGCGAGACGGACGAACAGCACACCAATATGATGCTCCGTAACGCCAAGTTTATTCCAATCAGAAGGCTATTTATATAGTATAGTTAGTTCCTTACATGCATACAGCATTACATAATTGTTACATGATTGGTCATATACCCTGTCCATGCACTACATGATTGGTTACACGCTACTGTCCACGCAAAGAGCACGCGCCTAGCTAGTCACTGTGATAGGTTCTTGTGTACAGCGTCAAATCTCCTGATTCTTCTGGCCTACCTTCTTATCAAAGATACTCCCGACACCTGCGTTGTCTTCAGTAGCCTTATAATTAGCTGCCTCAGCACTTTCTGTTGGTGACCTCACCAAGTTTCTATGTAGTAGGCCCCAACACTGTGGGATAAATATTCTGCTTGACATTCCTTGGGTACCTGATCTCTGATTATCCAGAGAGCAAATATGGCTGATTTATGCCATGATGACACTAGTGGAGAGGAAATGGGAAAGGGCTCCTAACAGAGTCATGATGAGGGTCATAGCATAGGCTGCAAGCTGGAGCTTGGGCATGCTGCTGAGTACCACAAGCTGTAAGCAGAAGCTTGTCCTTTCCAGGCTTTTCCCCTAACTTCAAGGCTGATACCCAGTTTGGTAAAGAGCAGGTAATCTCTTCTGACAAATCACCATAATTCAGAAGTTACTTGTCAAGGACTGACACATCCTGGGTGGCACTGTGGCAAAAAGAGAAATGGCAGAATTCCTGGATCATCCACTTTTAGATGATTTATTAAGGGATGAGATGTAGGAGTTCAGGAAAGAACTTCCTATTTCGATAATCATTGTCTATACACACTACAGTTGTAGCTAAAAGTAACCATTGCAAATCCATACACATAATTGCTGCAGAATCTTGTGGTGAGGTGCATTTGTATAGATGTTTACATTTTTTGATCTGCTGTTGCCTGCTCTGCCACACGAAGCTGACACTGAAAAAAAAGTAGTAACTGGTACATCTGGTTCTTTTAAAGTGCTGGTGACGGCTGGTGCAAACAGCCTTGCTGACACCTACACAGTTAATCTTGTCTCACAAGGGCTGGTTCACTTTGCTTTCTGATCCACAGACTGAGAATGTCTCTCATTCAGTCATTCAATTCTTACTTTTCCTAAACCTTAAAGGTAACCTGGCAACTGTGTCACCTTTGTCTTGCTTGATGTGCCCTAAGAATGGCTTCCTTTGCTATGGTGAAAGACTGTGGATTTGATCTAGAGATTTTTGCTTTGGCGTGCACACACTTTATTTGAGTGTTATTGACTATATCATTCATCACATTAGATCAGATAACAAACTCTTTTTTTCCTGAACATCAGCTGCATATAGAGGCAATGAGATACATTTCCAGATCAAAGATTTCTGATATTCTAGGGATACTCTAGTGGCCTCTAATTTCAGGTCACTGTCACACTGGTGAATGACAAGGACCCTGGCAGACTTCAGATTTATGTGTAGCAGAGAAAAAAAAAAAGAACCTCTAGATATGATTTGTCTGACCTAATTCTGGTATGGTCCAGTGAGCTGTGCAGTGTTCTGCTTGGTTTACCTCAGTGTAAACAGTGACTGACCTCCTCTGCCATATTGGTTTGTTCCCCTCTACTTAGGTAAGGAAATCAGAAGCATTTTTGATCCCTATAGTCAGAGCAGTGGCCTGGACTCCCATAACTTGTCTTTTTTGAGGGAGTCCCCAGCCGAATCTCCTGTGTTCAATTGGATGCTGCGGCTTCAAGGATGTGCTGTTCATGTTCATCCTGCTGCGCTGGCACTTCTCTGAATGCCTTTAGTATGTCTGTGGTGTTACAAATACCCGAAAATATATGGACAGCCTTTATCACAGTTTGCTTGAATTCCTTCTTTATTTCTAATGGACCACATAGATCTGATAAACAAACATTTGTTTTCATCTAAATCATAGACTGGAACGCTCCTTTTGGCTGTTTGCTTGCTTGTGTGTGTGTAAAGTGCAGAGTGCTTTGCAGAAATTCAGTATGACAGGAAGAAAATACCTTTCAGTTGTGTTTTCACTAAAAAATAAGAGAAGTTTCTCATTATTTTCCAACATTATGGATAGTTATGGTATTCAGATTTAATTACATACGGAATAAATATAACACAGACCCCAAACTGGTGAGATCAGCTTTCAATCACAGCAGGCCATGAGCTCTGGTAATTAACCATACCCCCACAAACCATCCCCACTAATAAATCCAGGGAAAAAAGAACACAGCAGAAGAAAGAAGGAGAAATGAAAAATACAAGACTTTATAGCAAAGGGCCACACAGCACCCTGATGTATACACAACCTATCCCTCAGAAAACATAAGGCGATAAAGCATTTGTTTTCCAAACTGAAGTGCCTGAAGCTGGGGATCTGTAAGTGAGAGCTGAGGTCTGTAAGTCAGGATTTCTCCGAACTGACGATGTGCCAGACGGCTGAGCAGGAAGGCTGTGTTGTGACATGGCTCCCTGTCCCTTCAATCATCAGCCCTTGAGCCCCTTGGAGGAGTGCAGAAAAAGGAGAACCATGGAGGTAGCTAAGCGGTGGTGTGAGCAAGCCACTTTGTTTAGGAGCTGCTTCAAGGCAAAGAGCTCTGGGCTGCCCTGACCTGCTGTGGCAGCTGGCAGTAGCACTGTAAAGCCTGAGTAAAGAGACTGAGAGTGAACATGGACTGTCCTCTCCCGTGTGAGGATGGGCAGAAGTGGTAGAGCTTCACATGAAACATCACGTTTCTTTCCAGTAGTGGTTAAAATTTTCCACACTGCTTTTCATGTGGCACACATAGCCTTTGAAAGTCCCCATGCTGGAGTTTTGACAAAAGAGATACCAAGCAAAGTCATTCTTCAGCTAAAACCAAACAAAATTAAAGAAATTCTAAATGAAACAATGGCAACTGTGGAAAGATCACCTGTTCCATTCCAGTCAGGCCCCCAGAGATATTAAACACACTTATTTCACAGACTTAATTGCCTCAGGATGAGGCAATCCTGTATATCTTTTTTAGAACCATTAATAACCTACTTCACCTGATTGCAGCAAGTATTTTATCAGAGGATTTGTCAAATGGTAAATGCAAGGACTTTATGCACAGATAAACAACAAAAATTGACCAAATTTAGCCTCCACTTACAGCTAAAGCTCATTTTTATTTTAATCTTCCATTTAATTTGAAACTTAATAGCTTTTCAAAAATTAAACCTACGTGATTTTCCTACAACACTTATTTTGATTAAATCAAATATGCTCATTTCTACCATTCGCAGTGCCTTGTTATCGAGCATTGTTGAATGTGTGCAATTTTATAGCCAATCTTTTTATTTCTGACATGGAATAGAAACAAGCAGAAATTCTTAAAAGGCAATGAGAAACTAGCCATTCAGAAATTATATTTGTAGGTAAATACATTTAAATTTGAGGACAAGTGAAGAGTGCTGCCTTTCAGAAGTCAAGACATGCAGAGAGTAGAAATGTCTGCCTGGTTACCAGGATTGCAGAAAAGGGTCTGCACATTTCAGGGTGTCTTGGTAAAAAGAAACAAGGCAATGAGGCTGCAAAAAATGAAGCTGCCAATCCAATTGGAATTGGTCTTTCTGGCTGGCAATATGTTTTTGAGCAAGGGGAGGTCATTGCTAGCTGTGCTTGGAGAGACGGAAGCAAATTGGTGGGAACCCAGAAAACTGCAAGCAAAAGTAGGGACATAGCAAATGTTACCTACAATGAAATGTTGTGTTAATTTAGTTTCTTTAATATTAAAAGGAGAAGAATGGAAGGCTTCACTAGTGTTTTTGGGACAGAGAGATTGTAAAAAGAACAAAAAAAGGGCCATCCATCACGTACTTCTTCGTAACTGTTCAAAACTGGCTGATGTTTACAGGAAGGAAAGATTAGGTTGCATAGCAAAGAACAATTTCTAGCTGCTAGGATGGTGAAATGGGATAGAGCCTATCAGGGTACTCCTTGATGTAAAAATAGAAAATTTAATCAGACTTTTCGTGTTTGAAGACAGATTGTTCATCTCCTGCTCTGGGGCTGGCCTGGTCTCTCACACTGCTCCTCAGGTCTCTGTTCATGTGGCTCTGTCCTACAGCAAGACCAGGCAAACATATATGCAATGCAGCAGAGAGACTCTTCTGTAAAATAAGGGGACTGTATCTGATCCTTACTATGAAATACACATTTCTGGATGGGAGTTAAAACATAGACTGAGAATGATGTCTGTGTCCCCTACTCTACAGAGTTCATACATCTTCTACTTAAGGTGTTTTTAACAGAATATTTCATTATAAATTTACATAGGCATATTTTTCTTTCTTTTCTTAAAATAAACAAACAAAAAAGCTAGCATGGCTTTGGCATTACCTTCCTCACCCCCAAATGTTTTCATCTAAAATACCACTGTTGTGCCTCATAGTGTCTGTAGTCTACTGTCTTAAATTGCTACTTTTTGCGTGATTAGCCTGTATCCCTCATGATGCTCTGCAACCAGGAACACAACATTGAGGATACAACATTGGCTCTTCTTAGACTTATTATTTTGGTTTTCAGCTGAAAACCACACTAATTAAAAAAAATAAATTAGAAAAGGTAGAAAAATTCCTGTGGTGATTAAAATCAATGTTCTGATCTACCTGTAGATTCATAGACAACTTTCTTGTGTATGCTTGAATGGAAGCCCAAAAAAAGGCTAATAAAAAGAAAGGAAATTTTCAGTACTGAAATAGTATTTCCTTATGAAGTACATTATGACTTATTTTGCTGTTGTGTATTGGTGACTTTGAGAACACTGTGAAAGATAAGGACTGGTAATAAAGCCTGTTCTGGTGAAGATTAAAGATCCCCCTTAATTCCTGATGAATTTTTCTAAAAGGAAAATATCGTGTCTCAGCAGCAGATTCTTGATATCTCCTTGCTCTTTAGCAGGGGAAGACAGAGAGACAAGGACTCTTCAACCACATGCTGTCTGTATTCTGAGAAGAGTGCAGTGACAGTTCACCAAACTCACCACTTTGACTAACTGGCCAAAGGAGGAAGATATTTTCACATACAAAATGCCCTTTAGCACTAAGCTTCTCTTGAAGCTTCTAAATTTCAATTAGAAACCTAAGCTCAGGCACCATTAATGCATTTTTTTTTCAAAGCCATCTTTACTGCATTAAAATGAGATAGAATATGTGCACTTACACTGTAAGGAGAACATGATGAAGAGGCAAAAAATCAGCCTTTAATAATATTAGCATATAATCAGACATGAGCTTAATAGCACTCATACTACAGTGATAAAAATGCATCTGGTTCCAGTGCATGATAGTCCTTTACTAGTCAACGGAAGCCAACTAGCCACATCCTGTAGGTAGTCAGCTCTGCTCTGTCCTTCTTGCAAATAAGATTGGTCCTTTATTTTCTCAAGTACGTGTTCTTAATGTTGAAGGACATTCAGTTCTCTAGGAAGTGTTCTAACTGCTGCACTCTCAAACTGCTGTTAGACTTGGGCTCCCTTTTGGGTTCTTTCTAATAGTTGTTCATGTTGTTTTCTGACTGGTGACACAGCTGCAGCATAAAAAGATGGAGAATATTCACAGTTCGGAGGAGTTTGTAGGTAGGCTGTTTACATATCCTCTTCTTACTAGGCATCCAAGTCATCACCCCTTGTCAGGTAGGATTTGAACATGATCTTTCTGGCTTTCAGTCTGAGTATCTTCTCAGATGTTACTTTCTAAAAGCCACAAATAGACTGTTTCTCTAGTTGTGTGTTAAAATCAGGCTGCTGCAGTCACTGAATGTTGTGGAGGGCTCAAATCTGGTTAACTTGTGTTTTTCAGGTGCCAATCCTCCTCGCTGGGGAAGGAATGACTAGTTTCAGTATCTCCAGTGGACTTAAGAATGGGAGTGGTGCCAAATTTCTTGTCATTAGATGAAAATACAAGGAAGTTCTGTCCATGTTCAGACTTTCCAAGTAATATATTGGATTTCTTTTAAGGGTACAGAAAGAACGTACAAGCTGGAACACTTAATAGCAGCTCTGCAGAGCTTTTTACAACTCCTGATTCGTGGATGTTTACATACTGTTTAAGACTCAGGTGATTTATGTTCTCTTTGGATCTGGGCTCAAGGTATCAACAAAAAGCTTATCATTTTATAGAATCATAGAATGTGTTGGGCTGGAAGGGACCTTTAAAGGTCATCTAGTCCAACCCTCCTGCAGTGAGGAGGGACATCTTTAACTAGATCAAGTTGCTCAGAGCTCTAACAAGCCTGACCTTGAATGCTTTCAGGGATGGAGCCTTCACCACCTCTCTAGGCAACATATTCCAGTGTTTCACCACCCTCATAGTAAAGAACTTCTTCCTGATGTCTAATCTAAATCTATCCTGCTCTAGTTTAAAACCATTTCCCCTCATCCTGTTGCTACACGCCCTTGTAAATAGTCTCCCCCTCCCCCATCTGTCCTGTAGGCCCTCTTCAGGTACTGGAAGGCTGCTATAAGGTCTCCCCTGGGCCTTCTCCAGGCTGAACAGCCCCAGCTCTCTCAGTCTGTCCTTGTAGGTGGTCCAGCCCTTTGATCATTTCTGTGGCCCCTCCTCTGGACCCTCTCTAACAGGTCCATGTCCTTCTTGTGTGGGGGGCTCCAGAGCTGGATGCAGCACTCCAGGTGAGGTCTCACAAGAGCAGAGTAGAGAGGCAGAACCATCTGTCTCAATCTGTTTGCCATACTTCTTTTGATGTGGCCCAGGATGCAATGGGCCTTCTCAGCTGCAAGTGCACATTATTGGCTCATGTCCAGCTGTTCGTTCACCAGTACACCCATGTCCTTTTCCTCAGGGCTGCTCTCTACCACCTCATCCTCCAGCCTGTACTGATAACTAGGATTGTCCCAGGTCAGGTGCGGGACCTTGCATTTAGCCTTGTTGAACCTCATGATGTTCATATGGGTCCACTTCTCCAGCTTGTCCAGGTCCCTCTGGAGGATATCCTGTCCCTCTGTCGTGTCAACCACACCACTCAGCTTAGTGTCATCTGCAAACTTGCTGAGGGTGCACTGGATCACACTATCTGTGTCATTAATGAAGATATTAAATAGTACTGGTCGCAGAACAGACCCCTGAGGGACACCACTTGTCACTTGTCTTCATCTGGACATCTGGCCATTGACCACTACCCTCTGGGTATGACCATACAACCAATTCTGTATCCACCGAACAGTCCACCCATCAAATCCATATGTGACCAGTTCGGAGAGAAGGATGTTGTGGGGGGCTATGTCAAAGGCCTTGCAGCTGTCCAGAGAGATGACATCCATTGCTCTTCCCGTTCGGTCCCCATGTGTTGCCTGATCTAGTCGAGAGGTGGCGTCCCTGGTGACAGGGAGGCTGGATTAAAATGATCTCTAAGGTCCCTTCCAGCTTAGGCCATTCTATGTTTCTATGATTCTGTGATTCTCTTGTTCACTAATGTAGTCACTCCATTGTAGAAAGCCATTAGGTTGGTCAAGCAGGACTTGCCCTTCGTGAAGCCATGCTGGCTCTTTTGAATCATCTTCCTGTCTTCCATGTGCCTTAGCAGAGCCTCTAGGAGGATCTGTTCTATGATCTTCCCAGGCATAGAGGTGAGGCTGACTGGTCAGTAGTTCCCAGGGTCTTCCTTTCTACCCTTTTAAAGCTGGTCATAATGTATTCTCTGCAGTAAGGTTCTGACCTGCTACTGTCTAGGGACTTAGCTTTTTACTGGAACATTAGCTGTGATAGAAAGCCAGGTATTTTCTTCCCTTAAGGAACTAGATCATAAAGCTATAGGACTAGAGAAGACCTAAGAGACGAGCAAGCAAAGGTGAGCCTCCTTTCCCAGCTAGAGCTAAAATTATGTCTTCTGTGTTGGTGTTGGGCTAGTTATAGGACACAGATTGGGAATCAGGAAAGAAGTCTAAAGAATGATTACTATCAACTGATTTCCTAGTTTAGGACCCAGGAAGTGAGAGTGACTGATTGGGGTTTGAAAGGTATAGTTTATAAAATTATACTTCAGCACGTATTTCTGTCTCTAAGGAAGCATCCTCTTCAGAGCCTCAGCATACTATTACTTGTAAATGATATCTCTAAAAGCACCACTCCTCCTACTACTTCACCTGTCTAAGTTTTGAAGGATATCCCATTTAGTTTTGTAGTTGTTGCTGCTCAGCAGTACTGATGAGAGAAGGTCTCTGTGTTGTTGCTTTCTGTCACTGCATATAGCATTAATTCTTTTGGCTTTGATAAATTCTGAGATCATTTTACTGTACCTTCAAATTTAAATAATTTTAGTCACTTCCTGATGAAAGTCCCTTAACTTGATCAGGTACTTCAGCCCCGTCTGTAATTCAGCTAGTTGAATATGTTGTTTGAAGTCAACTTGAATGGTGAGCTCTTAGACACTGACTGGGTTATTCTCTCAGGTGTGAAGTACTGCATGAGCAGAGCTTCGTGAACTCTGTGTATGGGAAGCAGGATAAATATGAATACATAGCCATTCTGTAGGCAGGCATGTATGGGTTCCCGTCCTCTACAAGGAAATGGAGGACAGATCTAAATGGAGCAGAAGACAGATCAAGAAAAGAGAAGTCTTAATTTATTCCCTGTATAGAGGTCAGGAACTTTTATTTTCTTTTGCAAATGGTTTTGGTGTCAGTATGTGGGTGGCTTTCACGGTGTAGAGCTGCAAAAGCATTCAAAACTCACAGGGGAAAACTGAACAAACTCCCAGAAGGGAGTTGCAGTTATTCAGGAAGGTAATCAAGGCTACTGTTGCATGAACGCCAGTTTATGCCAAATAAAACTACTTCCCTTGCTTCAAAAATGTATTTGTGGTGCTCTCTGTCAGTAGAAGAATCTTTATTTTTCTAAAAAGAACTCTTTTTTTTCTGTAAATTCTTGATAATAGAATTCTGAAGTATTCCAGGTGCTCTAGGAATGCAGCACACCCTGATGTGCTCAGTTCTGTCGTATTGTCTTTGTGGATTGGAATTTTTTTCTCTATTCAAACACTAATTTTCACAATGGACAGGAAAAACTGTTGAACTCATTTTTGTTTTGAGTCTAAGACACTGAGAACTTAATACAAACTGTTTTGTACAGATTTTTAATATGGGCTGGTAGATCTTCATAGTCCTATCTTCTCATCTCTGCTGAGCAACTCATCAAAACTTTAATCAAAATCACGGCATTCTGCAATCTTTATTTTATGTACCCCTGGTTTACTGTCACCTCCTGTAAAGCACAGAGAAATAGCCCTATAAAGTTATTCTCTAATGTCTTAATTTATAATAAAAATGAAAAGATAAAATAAATGCATTTGAATAAATTCTTTTAAGAACAATAATACTCTGTAGACTCCTCTAATAAGTGGATCAGATTTCTTCTCCTTTGCAAGTAAATAAAAAATCCATGAATTTTACCTTTTGTAGGTACAGTTGAATGAACTCATACCACAAATATAGAGCTCAGAGACGTACCGTTCTTTAAGGTATTAGCCCATTTGTTCCCCCAAGGAGCTGAGTCCTAAAGATGAAGAGCTTTTTTGTGACAGTCATGGCCAACACCATTTTTGGTCTTTGGACTGACCTTATTTTGATAAAAATATCTGACATAGTCATACACAAACATATTCTAACCTGGAAGACATTAACTTAATGCCAACATTTTAATTTTCAGACAACTGCATTATTTAACAAAAATGATGTCTTCTTTCTGCTTGAATATTAAATCCAAAAGCAAATATATGACTGATCTCTGATAATACAAGTTCTGTGAGGAATAACATCAATCTTATTTTATTTGGAATAATTTGTTCGCCATGGAAAGGAGTGGGTAAAGAAAATTAGCATTTTAATTTTCTAGACTTTGATATACAACTTCCAAGTGAAAATAAGTCCTTCTTTGGGACAAAGAAACTGTTCTGAATATTTCCTCTCACTGGCCAGGGAAAGCACTCTCATTACCTGTGAAAGGATTTGTTAAATTCTTCCAAGAAATTGGAAATCATCACTGTTCATTGTTAGTGTGAAAATACATGTGCAAGAATTATCTTCAAAAAGCATCAATGAGACTAATCTTGATTTCTGTAGACACTTCTGTTTCCTTCGTAGTGCCCTTTTGCTTAATGAATATGCAAAGGTATTAGCAGAATTACCATAGAAGCAGATGTCAATGCAGCTTTAGTATACAGATAGCATATAGTGCTTTTTTATTTGTTGCTGATACTGATGAGTTCTGCAATTTACTTGTCTTGGCACCAACATACCTGAACAAGACTGAAGTGATGTGCCTAGGTTACTGCAAATGAGAGGATGTGGGAGATGAAATCTCAGGTGACCTCATCAGTGCTGTGTGTCCCATTGTGTTCCCTAAGGCTTATGCTTGGTGGTAGCAAAGGTTACTACTGAATCTCGTAGTGTCTCTCAACATGTAGCCCCTCTCAAAAAGGACTAGTTTATAACAGAAATATAAAAGAGTAGAAATCATAATCATTGCAGATTTTTAAAAAAATCTTTAAAAATATGAACATTGCTGGTTTTGTCTCTGGGCAGGAGGCACTTGTAAGGTAATAGGTTTTTGTCATTAAAAACTAGCACTGTAGTAGCTGAGAATGTTTTTCATATCTGCTTGGCAGAGGAAGGATGCCATTTTCTTTTTGCTTTTACAGTCATAACAACTATTTGCCTATTTCCATTTATGCATGTAATAGTTTTGCCATTGTGGTGTTAGACTAGTTCAACATGACCTAGTGGAACAAGATCAAACTACTAAAATATTAAGAAGGGCTGTCCAATTTCTAAACAAGATTAGTTGTTATGAGCAGATAAGGTGTCTGTGTTCATCAGTCACCTTTTTTGGAAATGATATTTCTCAAGTGGTGTTTTTGGCACCTTAACCCAGAGCTACATCTGAAGAAATGTTGCTTTTTCTCTTCAGTGTTGTGTTGAGATTAATGACTGATTATTTTACTGTAATCCTAAAAAAAATGTCAACTCCTTTCAGCTTCTTCTCTGGCTGAAGCTGTGCTTCATAATCTAATTTAGCTTATTTAACCAGCACAATATTATTTGTTGCATATTATCTGTATTTCTGAAATGTTCTTTTAAAAACTGACCAGTTGACATAGGGTGACACCTTTACAGAAGGGAAAATACATATAAAATCACCAAGCATCAGCTATTAAAATGACTTAAAGTTTATTTACTATCTTATAATATCCAAGATTGGAAGGGATCAAGTGATGTCAGCTGATAGTTCAAAATCACCCAAGGTAAATACTTTTCCACACAGTACACAGTCAAGCTGTGAAAGTTCTTGTCACAGGATGCTAAGATACGATGTGAGTTGAACAACCGATTGGCCAATTTAATTGAAGAACACTACTGAGAGCTAGAAACAACAGTTTCAGTGTTTAGGAAGTGGTTCATGAAGCCTCTGTGTAACAAATGGCTGAAATTGAGACTATTCCCATTTGTCTCCCAGTGTGCTTGGTCTTTCTCCCCAGATACCCACCCTCAGCCACTGTTGGAATATGACAGTCCAGTTGATAGACCTTGGTTTTACCTACAGCAGCTTTTCTTGCCCCAAAGTAGGTCAACTGGCCAATCAGCCAGAAGAGAGGGCGAGCACATTTGTTCATACAGATAGGTTTTATTACTAAAAAAACTACATCCTAACTTGGAGCTAATCCAAACCCCTCTGAAGTCATTGACTCAGCAAGCTGACTTCCATTATAAGTCAGGCTGAACCCCGGAAATTGTAATAGCAAAAGTGTAAAAAAAGCAAATTATTTCTTCTACTCTATCAACTGCTTACGCTTGTGACAAAGTGTAAGTTAAAGAGTGGAACAGCCAGAGCATGACTTTTAATTTCTTTTAAAATGTTACAGTTCTTAAGTATATTTTTGTACTGACATCTGGATATTTCAATATCTAAAGCAAATAGGCACAAAACAGAAACCACCTGGATTTTCAAACTCCATATGTAGAAGATGTAAATACTCACAGTTTTGCTTTGCTTCCTTTCTTTGATTTTTTTTTTCTCATCCTGCTCAACTTGTTTGCTCTTGGAAATCTTCCTAATTGCTTTATTTTTATTTTTGAATTTCTTTAAATAAACACAACGCTGTCATTCTTCAGATGTACAGGGAAACCCTGACCTCTGCTAAAGCCTAAGGGAGATTTATCATTGATATGACTCCATTCCAGGACTTCACAGGGTTAATCATTTGGTCTAGGAGTAGAAATTTTATAGTTATAGGCTGTAAGAACCAGTCTAATCAAGCCTAAACTTCTGTATAGGTCAGCATATGTGTTTCATTCAGGTTTCAATGTTAAGTATTCCCTTTTGTTCATCTGTGTAATGGACAACATCAAAATAGTAGTTTGGGCTTGAGTGTGAAATTCAGCTGTGTCACACAATATTTGACTAATTAGACTTCAGTAGAGTTATATGAAGAATGAATTTAGACTAGTGAATTGAAAGAAATTCAGTTAATTGAAGTCATTCTCTAGGAGCTTTTTGTAAATATTTGAAAGAAGAATGTTCCCATAAGAAATGATTTAAGTGCAACATGATAATGAAGAATGCAACTGAAAAAATTTTGTTCACTTTGAGTAGCTCTGCAATCTAGAATCTGAAAAGAAACCACTTTACATAATGGAAGGAGATATTTACAAAGCAGTCAGACTGAAAAATACCTAGAATTATAGAGGGGTAGCAAATTAGAAGAGAGCTTTTAACCAGATAGAAGACTTTGAACTAGATCTTTAGGTGGACTGCCTCGTTCCATCGCTATATATTAATATTGTCTTCGAGAAACCTAATGCTAAAATTTTCTGTCTACATCAATATGTCATTTCTTCAGGTTTGTCTCATTCTCACAACAATCTACATCTCTTGCGTTATTGTTGAAGGTATTGAAATGAATCAGACAACTGTACAGTTTTCTTCAAACTGTAGGAGTGTCTGCAGTAGGTCAGGCTAAAGATCCATCTCGCCCAATATCCTGTACTTGACTATTGACTAGGGAAGAATATAAAGGCAACTGTGCAGTGATACTTCTCCAAATTACACTCTAAGCTTTCTGTGGGATCTCCTTCTGTAGAGATGCCATGTTGCTGTTTATTAGCCCTCTCGAGTTTCTCTTCCATGAATTTCCCCATATGCTTTTTGAATCCATATAGATTTTTGTCAGTTCCAGCATCTCCCAGTGAAAACAATTCCTCACCTTAACTACACACTGTATATCAAATCTGCCCTATTTTTCTTCTGAACCTGACATTTACAGGTTTCATCTGATGGCTCCTCCACTCTTCTAGAGAATGAGCAATCATTCCTCAAATGTCCTAGCCACATCATTCTTGATGTTATGGAGCTTCACTATGTCTCTTTTAGTCATATAAGCATTTTTTTTCCCACCAGTTCCAACAGGCTTAGTATATTTAACTCACACACACCTGGAGATTGTTACTGAGTTTTGTTCATACTTGCCATCTTTCTCCAGACCTTTTCCCATTCTATTATAGCTATTTGATCAGTTATATTGGTGTAACTGTAACTTCTGTCATTTTGATAATTCACAAATTTGGATTTTAATCCTGCAGTGGGAGCCAAAGGGACTGAATCCTGGTCAGATGAATTGAGCTCATTATGGATCTGTTGCAAACATGTGATAACAGAAGAGAGGACCAGAGCCATGTGTTCTCCTTCTTGATGCATGTTGGCAGTTCAGACTGAACTGTTTTCACTGATCTGCTGAGAAGTGTTTTTCTCTTCAGTGACGATTATTTGTTTGTACATCTTCAGCTTAATCTCGGTTATGAAATAAAAAAGAACATTTCTGTTCTGAGTAACTGGACAAAACAGATTACCCTAAAATAGGAATAATAACTGTTGCTTAAATATTTTTCCTTCAAAGTTCAATCAGTGTTCCCAAAATCGATCTTAAAATAAAAAATCCAACCAAAGGGCAAGATTTAGATCTAATACCCTGGTTTTAGATAACCATAAGGCGAAAAAATGACCACCCAAAAAAGTGATTAACAGGAAAGGTAGGAATTTAAATAATGCTGGAGCAGTACTCTGCAGATGCTCACAATTTCAGCCGAATGCTTACAGCAAGTAAGTTCTGCATGTTCATGAGCCTTTGCAGGAGTGGGGCTACTTGGAAGATGTGTTTTTTCTCTCCCCAGAGCTATATAAATGATACACCTTGGATAAAATTCATCCCCGATGTATAAGTTAAAAATAGAGACTAGAAACAATTCTTTTTAGCTCTAAACATTTGCACGGGATAAGGACTATTGAATATTAAAAATCTGTGAAGTAACATAAAACAGAGCTGGACAGACGTTCTCAGAGAGCTCTGTAAAAACTTACAGAAACCTGAGGTAACGATCAGGCTAGGAACAGTTTTTAAAAATAACTTTCGCTGACTTCTTCAGGGTACATTTTTTTATGTATTCAAAAAATAATCTTTGAGTGTGATCTCAAGCCCTTCAAAATGGAATTTCTCTCTGATTTTTGGTGTGAAAAGGATCTTCTAAAATATTATATTTGCACACAAAGTTTATTTTGTGTGAGTTTGCTTATTTTTTCTGTCTTTGGGTTGATGAGGATGAATTCTGCTCCATGCTAATCAGCCTGAATGGAAAACGCCCAATTGGTGTGTTAAGCTTTTATGTTTATGATGCTGTATAAATAAAGTGCTAAATACAAATGAAATAAATACATTATTACTACAGTTTGCATTAAGTTTATAGTGCTGTGTTCTCAAGATGTGCAACTGGCTTGTGTGTAGCAATTGAAGGTTATACACTTTAGATTATAAGAAGTTCAAGCATGTGGTACAGGAAGAAACATCAAAGGTTAGACTGTTATTATTAGGACACTTCAAAGAAAAGAATTTCTGAAGCCTTTAAGTTTTACGGCAGGTGCATGAAGAGGTGCCAGGTCATCTCAGGGTGGTCAAGAGTAGACTACATTGAAACTAGATTGCATAGGACTGCTTTTATCTGTCAAAAGCAGTTGGGATTCCAACTTAGAAAGAATTTTAACAGTGATTTTGAATACTGGACATCAAGCCTCTCTAATTTCAGCTGCTCTCAGCATGGAAGCTTGCAGTCATGGTCTCTACCAATGGGCACATCTGGGTAACAGAAAAGTGGTCCTCCTGGTCATGTCCCAGCCACAGAGCTTCTGGCACAGTCCATGGCCATCACTGGGTCAGGCAGCCTGAATGCTCAACAAAATGCTTTAGATTTTTAAGCAGGTATTTCCTTCAATAATTATGGCAGTGTGGGGGGATGACCTTTGGCTCCTACTCAGTGTCTATAATCTGTCTGAAGACAAAAGTGTCATTGTGGTGTTTCTTATTTAGGAGAAGTGGAAACGGAGATAAATTATATTTGTAGTTTAAACAAACCAGCACAATAAATCCAACACCTTCTGACTAGAGTGTGATCATATTCCCCTAATGGGATATTACACGAAGCTGTATGGAGAATAATATTTTTACAATCAAATTAAGTGACAGTGATGGTTAATTTTATCTGATTAAGGCAATATATGTTCAGAGCTTGGAAAGAAAACATTCATTTCTTTAGCTTGTACAGACTTCTCTTTCCTAGAGTCTTGTATATAAGTGCCACCTGCTCTGTGCTATAACTCATCAATTTAACACTGCTTAATAAGTATATTCTTCTTTGGAACATCATCAGACAAAATAATGACTTTGTCTTAATAAAATGAAAAAACAAAAATGAATTATATATAGCCAACAAAAACATATTCCCTGCAACCAACTGCAAGAGGATTTCTTTCTGCTAATGAATTAATACATTAAATAATAATAGTTAAAAACAATTTTGCTTTGATCATTCACTTACACATCATTAAGTAGACTGAGCATTTTAGTGTGAAAAGGCAGTGTTTACAAATTAGTCCAGAGAACGTTTCACACTGAAGATCAGTACATACACTGTGTTTTATTTCAGTTGCACATGACACAACCTTAATATTAGAGCCAGATGATTAAAAGAACATTACCTGAGCCTTGAGAGTCACTGAATGAGCTATGCTAAATTGGTTGTTTTCTATTTTGTGATTAATTGTGCTTCTAAACCATATTTTAGTGTGCTTTGTTTTTCTGTCCCCAGTCATCCCATATTATTAAAGAGAAATTCTGCATATCTCTCCTGGAGTCCAATTAAGGATTTGCATCATGACTAGATTTTTCACTTTAATTACTGTATATAAAGTAGGTTTTGACTTATTTCCATATTTATCAAACTATGCAGAAGAAGCAAAATTCATCAAATAAACAGATATCTGTGGCTATAATTGCAGCATGCACTGAGCATGTAGGAAGAAAATATGAGGGTCCAAATTTCATTATGTAGAACATAATAAACATCTGAATAATTAAATTGTGTGTAAATCACATGCTTGGCAGTAGTAAGAACAGAGAAGATACACCTTAGTTTGATCAGAAAAATATCATATTTCTAAATATATTTTAAAAAATAGATTCTAAACATAATTCAATCAGCAATGAGTTGAAAAACAAGAACCAAACCCTTAAATTTGTTATTAGGTGAGGGAGGATGCCACATTCATTTTAAAAACATTTTTTGCATTAATAGTAAAATATGCTTAGCTATTCCTTTTACATGTGTCTTGAGAACATGTTGCAAGCAAACTAGAGGATGCAAACTCTTACACTGAAATGGCAAATTCAGTGAAGACATGCAGTCAATTTTGATAAACTGCCTTAATTCAAAGGTTAGAAAATGGCATAATTGCTAAAGCAGAAGCTTTGTAAAAGTTAACTGTGAGGAGTTCATTGTTCATTTAAATATCTTCTCTTAGGTCTGAGTTAAAAGGAATACAGGAACATTTCTTTATTAAATAATTTCCAGTTACAAACTTTAATTAATTTTCTCCATTTGCCATGAAGTAGCACTATAATTTATTTGTATTACACACATTTTGAAATACAGTATTTTTACTCCTTCAAAAATTTCAAAGAAACCATATTGCATAGAGAACTTTGCAAAATTGTTCCAATCTAAAAATAAAATTTTGAGGACCAGGCCTGAATTCAGTGTAAAATTTTACTGATGTTTAAGAAAAGGATAGGAACATAAAGAACAACCATGCTTATTTGCACCTAAACCCCCCCTCAAATCCCACAACCCAAGACTGTTGTTCTCCTTCTCTTGTTAAATAGATGCAGTGTGTATTACACTTAAGCAAACTTATATCTACTTACTCTTGAACAAATCCGGATTTTTAATTGCTACTTTGATTAGAATTTGTAGGTACATAAAATATTTTTAATTTCCTGGAAAACTTCCTGAAAAAGCATTTTGTTATTTAGATTTGTTTATTTTCAATGTTATTTAGGGGAAGTGAAGAGCTATTCTACTATAATCGCATCTTATTTTGTAGACATTACAGTTGCTTATTGGAAAAAAGAACTTATTTTTGTTGATTTATTTGGTCTGCTCTACTGAGTATACAAATAGTAAGTGAGGAAGAGAATGATAGCAATTCAGATAAGGGGGAGATACAGGACTTAAAAAATGTTTTAAATGAGCACCCACAAGAAGGATTTAAGCTTGTGCAAACAAGAGAAAGGAAAGCTAATAAAAATAGCTGGAGGTAAGGGATATGTAATAAAATTCATGCTAAATTTTAATCTACACCCATCAGCAAATCCAATTTACGCATATTGTAAGACAAGCAGTAGATGTGCTGATTTAGCAAGCATATCTATTCCTGAGGAGGGAAGAACGGAAATGTGCCTCAGTGCATTTCCTAAACTGAGACCAATCTAACAACCTCCCTATACAATCACTATTCAGCACAAAAGTCAAAAAGACCTTGGGCAATGCTGAAAGGCTGGATAAAAGCAACTGTAGACCTCATTCTTAAATAAAGGAGAAATAGTCATGCAGCGAGCATCCGTTAGCTCTAACATAATTTTCAAGTAAGGTACTGCAAAACCTTTGAGAACAGGTAACATTACAACAAGTAGTTTAGGTGTGGTTGAGCTTAGCTTACCATATTAGGGACCATTATCTACTATTACATCTGTAGCATACTGCTTGCATGGGGCACTTAGGAAACAGCTAACATGTCACACTCTGGGGCAGATGAGGATGACAAGGAACTCAGGAAAGTCAGAATGATGAGAAAAAACCCCAAAGCGTGCATTTGAAATAAGGTTATTGTACCTATCTGTCAGGGTGGTAAACTTCTACAAGGAAGATGTGACTAGAGTGTAAAGGATAAAAGTTCAGCAAGGACTGAGATCGGCATTCTAAAGGAAATATGGAAAGCATGATATTTATTCCTCGAAATAAGAGAAGAGTAAAAGAGCAGAGGGAGCAGAAGGAGCTCAGATGATACATCTGTGCTCAGCAAAGGATGCTTATAGGAGAAAGGACAACATCCTCTTGCTGAAGAGAAACACATTATACAGAAATGCGTTCAAGTTTACTGTTTCTATTTCATCTGTTTTGAGTCTCTTCTCCCACCACTATCCTCCCCAAAGGCTCACTTTTGCATGGGAAATATTGCATCGATATCTGCGAAACAGAGGAAATGGAGATCCACATCTCATATTTCTGAGACCTGGTTACAATTTGGTTGCAATGCTCAAAGTGGCCAACTGTGTAGCAGAGTTTATTAGACTATCCAGGTGTTTCCTGTACTTCCAGGGAAGGATCAAAGTTTGTAGTTACAAGGGTGTATAGACTATCAGAGTGTATGAAATATATCACAAATGTATTCATTGAAACTCTGTCAGAGCTACTGTTGGAACTGTACTATTAGCCTGAGAGACTTCAACATCCATATGAGCATCAAACCAGATGAGGCAACATCTGTTTTCCTGGTAAGGCTGAGCTCCCTAGATTTTACCCAACCACTTGACAAGCATTCATAGGGCAAGGAAAAATATTTGATTTTCATTTGCATGTGGTCTAGTTGTCAGAAATACAAAGGGACCCTTCTGTTTGGTTTGAATATTTTCACATAAATTTCAATGTGAGAGCTATTCTTCCCTGCCTAATCTAAGCTTTTTCAGAGGCTGAGATTCACTGTCTCTAGCTTGGGAAAGTTAGCTGACATTTTTTGACCTTCATACCAGAAGATAATATTGATTGATACTTGGAATCAATTTTTTTTTTTTTCAGTTCTAATGAAATGTATTTTCAGTCATTCCTTTTCTAGGAAGGTTCCTGAAAATGCAACTGTCAGATTTAGATATTTAGGCACTAACAGTATTTCAGATATTCAGATATTCCCTAGACACCTTCTATTTGTTTTTCTATTGTCGATGGTAATATGAAGATAGTACTTAAATTTACATTTTCTTATTGTAATACTGCATTCATATTGTATTTTACAGTGCACTAAATTGTTCAGTTACTTGATATGCTCAAAAATAGAATTGTTAGCATTATTAATTGCTATTTCAGGTCACCTTACCCAAGGTGATTTATGTCGTATTCAAACGTTTCATTTGTGTTTCATACTACACTTATTTTTATTAAGAACTCAGCCTTACAAAATGCTATTTCTGATATTCATGATACTGTTGACCTTCTTTCCCCAGCAGTGGATTCTCTGGATTTTTAATCTGAAAATCACCTCAGAAGTCAGGTAAACACACATGGGTCAATACCTAACTTCTGCTGTCTTTGCTGTATTTCTCCTGTTATAGTGATTTTGAACTTGATAGTTTTGAGACCCTCTGAACTGTAGCACAAAGTGGCAAAGCACTCACAAAATATAATGTCAATATCAGTACTGACAGAGGCTTAGTAATGAGTGCATACATTCATAAAAAATACATTCTGTACAAAAATGACAGCCTTTTACTAATCTATCACTCTTAGTGGAATCTATTTTAATATTATTAATTATTCTGTTTGGGGAAATGATGCACGAAACAAAGTGAACTGGACAGTACTAAAACCTTCTCTTGCTTTGCACAGGGTGATGCAAAGGACATTTAATGCTGTCCTACACACAGAGCTGTTTTTTGCCTTGGATAAGGCCTTGAATAGCAAAAAACCAAATAGGTTCTTCCAGGAGTTTTGGTTTGAGAGCTGCAGCAGGGCAGGAGGGAGCCCTCTGAACACAGCAGCACTCTGGCAGTGTCAGTGAGGGGCTGCTTGGTCCCTCAAGGTGAGGCTCTGCAGAGCTTTTGTCATCCATAGGACATGGTGCCACAGAAACAACAGTAGAGAAAGTTACTCTGGGGCCCTACAAGTGTTCAGGCCCATTTGACTCTAAATTTTAGCTTGCTTGGTGGATTTCTGTGTGATAACTTCCTATTATGCTCCTCACATTTAGCCTATAAAGTAAGACTGCCCGTAAATATATATGACAATATGTTGAGAACTTCCTCAGATTTTTGGTGGGAAAAGAGGTATGTACATTTCAATGACTTCCCTGTCAAGAGTGTCAGCCAAAGCTCTGCTTCCCTCTGTCTCTTAATCATTTATAATACAGCACAGTAAGAAGTTTTGGAAAGCTGGTGTTACACTCTTTGCATTAATGTTTTAATGGAGAGAGACAAGGACACTTCTCCTGATCAAGAGAACCCGTAAGTAAGGGTAACCTCTACGTGAATGGTCTTTTGAACACCATTGTTATGTTTCAGTGCTCCATATTTCAAACTTAAATTGGTCTTTTCCAAATGTTTCATGGTGGAAAGCACATCTACACCTATCCACGTCCTGAGTCTCTTTCAGAGCTTTAATTACACTAAGACTGTACAAAAACTGATATTGCTGGAAACACATTTTAGGCTCAAATCTTTGCTAATGGCATCTTTCGTAATTCAGCTGGCATTTACATAAAATACACTATTTTAATTATATTAATTTCTACAGAATGTAGTTAATAAAACACACGGCACCTGGAAATTTTTCCCTGGAGCTACTTATAGCAAACTTAAGCTGTCAGAAGTGAAGCAAAGGGAATTAGGAAATTGTAAATGGAAACTCAACTTCGCCTCTTCTCTGGAGAATGGGGATCACATTGTGTTGACATTACTTATCTGAAAACGTGAAAGGAACTTTGTGTATCTAAAGGGTCTTGTAAACATTGCAGTAAACTTCTCATTACCTCTATTTATACAGTACCATGCTACAGGCAAATACTGTCACCACTAGATGTTAGTTTCTTAATGGTGTCAACTGTATGATGCTGGCTGATGAAAGGATGGTCTAGAAGGAAGTTGGATGAACACTATATGGTACTGACAAATACAGCATTGCAGTATGAGACCAACCTTTAAAGAGGCAGCATAATCCACTTAAGTACTTTTGGGCCTAGGAGTGTTGGCATCCTTACTCTTTCTCTGACAAAAATGCATGCCTCCTGGTTCATTTTCTCTGTCTGTAAAATTTGAATTGTAGCAGGCTTAAGTTGGTTTTTTATGTCCTACTCACTTTATCAGGATGGGGAAAGGGTAAGTGGGTTTGGAACTTGTCTGATTCGTGAATTGTCACCTTAGTGTCAGGTGACACCAGCGTGAAGCCTTAGCAAAGCTAAAGTGATAGAGAAGGGATGATAGTATCCTTAATCTTCATTAGCTTCTTATGCCAGCTGCATATTTTGGGCTGTGCCTGTGTGAAGGAAGGAGTGAAGGCTGTATGTGCCCAACGGCTCTACTCAAAACTCTGAGATATGATCTAGCCTCCGACTCACAGTTTCCAAAGAAGAGGCAATAGGAGATAGAATTAATACATTCTAATTTCAGTATAAAAGGGAAAGGCCCAGGTCTGTACAACAGCAAAAGCTCTGAGGACCGTGTTGTGCTACAGCATGGTTGCTGTGGCGGTGGCCCTTTCACAGGCAGCCCAGGCAGTGGTGGGCAGGAGTGGGGCAAAGATGAGAGCATCACCTAGAGTGTGACTCCCAGCTCCTGCAACAGGGAATAAATACTCCTTCTCCGACTTTCACAGTGGATAGAACAGACTGTGTAGAAACCTATAAATGTATCTTTCAAATGACACCTCTTCATCTCTGTGTTTCTGCTCAATGCCTCTACTGACAGTAGGAAAAATTGTCTTGAATGTTACTCTGGTTAAAAATTTAACAAAAATTTTGTCCCAAACACATCAGGTTGAAGACAATCTAAGGAATCTAAACGTGCAGAACATTTCAAAATTGTCCACTAGTTAGTGCCTTCCATTTTGCTGGAAATAGCCAGTGTGAACTGCTTTCAGGAATAGATGTCCAATTCTGGTAGAGTTTGGCAGCTTCTATTCCTTTCCAGGATAAGTTCATGCAGATTCTATACTTGTGAACTGTTACTTTCTCTGGTTTACAGTTGTATAGGACACGGAAAAACAATTCAAGGAATGGTTACACTATCAGAGAATATGTTTCCTGAAATGCTTCAGGCCTTCTTTGACAGAAGTTCTTGAACACAATGCTCTGAATACATAGGGCTGTTTTTTTTTTTTTTCCTGAATTCTTATTATGCTTGAATGTTACTTACCCATGCCAGCTTGAAGACACTTGAGGTAGGTATATAGGCAGTGCTCAACACCTGCATTTTTCCTTGCACCAAATACAGTATTTTTAATGCAAAATTTTACCCCCAAGATACCTTAGTGCTGGTAAATGACAGATTATCACTCGGGCATTAAGTACCTTCTGTGATGTCCATCATTTCACTTGAACTTTGATAATGGCAGACTCAAAATTCTCTAGTGGTTTGCACTGAAGTTCTCTCTCTACCTGTCTTTTCAGTTCATTCTCTATTACAGATAATCACAAAATGCATATTTGAACGATTAAGTTAATCTATTACACTTACTCTTGCATTCTGAAGTTTCCATTCCTGTTTGCCATGATAATCCAGCATGCATTGCATTTCTAAAGACACTGCAGTGTATCTTGAAGTTTCAGGGTTGTAAAAGCAATGGTTTTTACAGCAATAACCTACAGTGGTAAAAGCAAAATGAGATTTGTCATCCTTCTGTGAGCTAGAACTTACTATAAATAGAAAGTGTTCAAAAGGTGTTATTTGCATTATGCAGATGTTTATTTAAATCATTTAATTTTGGCATCTAATCTAACTCCAAGTCTCCGTCAGAGACAAATAAGAAACCATATGCGAAAGCATCTGTGAAAATCTTTCTTTTATTTATGACAACATTAAAGAGAGGCTCTGATGTCAGTTACTTAACAATAATAGACGTTCCTTTGCACCTATAGTGCTGGGTTACTTGGGCATATCCCTCTGTGGTATCTTATACCTACTGCTGTTTGCTTCATTATATACAGATGCACAGCAGTGAAGACAGTAATAGTCTTTCTTAATTAAATAAAGCTAAATGTTAATTAGTCAGAAAAATTGATTTATTTTCAGCACATGAAACTTTTCATTGCGTGCCTTTTCTTTTTAAAGAACAAGTTGTATATTCATTTAGGACTTTACATTTTTTCCTTTATTTCTGCACTGTATTTGGACTCTTGTGGTGGGATCTAATCGTCATAGAAAAATTATAGGTCTACAGATGTTTTCAAGATGTTACTCTGTCAGTAGCAGATTATCCCCTGTAGCAAAATCTCATTAAAGTGCAATTTACAGAGCTCTGGTGATGTTGCCATCAACCAAAATTAAAGGCCTTAATTTTTCAAAGTTCACGGAAGTCCTTACATAAATGATGTAGCTGTTTGCAAGAACAATTTGCAGAAGTGTTATTTGCAGAATTAACCTACATTAACAGAACAAATGTTGTAAGGGTATAAGAAAGGATTGGGCAGTGAAATTGCAGCTGTTTGTGGTTTGTATTAGGTAGTGGGTGCAAAGAACTGTTGAAACATAGCAGTTATTCTTCCTTGATGCAAAGTTCGGTAGGTGATCTGGAATCTGAACTCTGTCTGTGAAGAGTTAAGCTTATAATAGAGTGATCACCAGTTGGGGACACCCAGGGAGACCTTAAATTCTACTTTGAAACATCTGTACGTGATATCTCTTAAAATATTCCCATTTAGAGAATGAGTTTATGTAGCTCATGTTGTGAGTATGTCTCTTCGATACGATACCAAATGTTTATCCAGGTATTTATTGTCATAGGAGGTCTATATTTTAGCTGAGCCTAAAATTTCCATGTTGAATACACTGGGAAAATTAAGACTATTAGTGTTTTAGGGACCAGTATCAGAATAAACCTCAGTTAAATCAGTGGCAGGAGACAAATTACTAATTTTAGATATTTAGAGCCATATGCATACGGAATGACCGTATTTAGTAAGCAATCACCTGTCTTTTGCAACAATCCCAAAGTGCTGGCTAACGCACTTGGCATCGTGAAGCCTCCATAGTTGTGGTTTTCTCTTCCACTTTCGTACATGCAATACTTCAATACCAGAAATTAATATTCAGCCCATGAGTAATCCCATCCCTTCACTGTAGAGCAATCGAGCATGTGCTTAGAGTTAAAAGTCAGCATCTCTCCACAACTGGAAACCAACAGAAGTGTTTTAACTTCAGTACTTACACGAGACACGCTCTCCACTTACATATTGTTCTGGAAATTCATAGAAGTTTTTATACCACCAGAACAGGCCAAAACAATTAAATCAACATTTTTACTTGGCTTTTTTTTTTTTGTCTATGGCGAACACATAGATGTTTAGACATGAGCCACTTGAGCTGGGACCGTGTTAGGATGCTTTTAAGGGAAAGACCAATGATGACCCTGGGCTGTATAATTTATAAAAAATATTTATATATTT
>NW_009730255.1:0-13725 GCF_000703405.1 Apaloderma vittatum
TATATTTATATATGTGTAGGACACTTGCCCTCTATAGATTTTGTTAGGTGAATGATACAGAAAATTGTTTAGATGTAAAGTTTTCATTTTTTTTTTCAGCTTGATAAAGTTCCCAGTTTATTTACATAGTTAAAAAATGTGACCTGACTTTGGTATTAGAGTATTATGCTGATTTGTGAGCTCTTAGTTCAAACAGGTAAATCCAAACAGTTAAATCAAATTGATAATACTGCTGGATGTTACCTACTGTGTTTTGTGTAACTTTAGCTCAGCCACTACAAATTTACAAAAATTACAGAAGGAAGGTTATGACCCTTATTTCAATGTTCATGCTTAAAAACATGCCTCTATAGGAATGAAAAGAATATGCTTTATCCTCAGTCAAATTTTTTCCTTGAGAAGGTGAGAATTTTCAGTACCCAACTGTTGATTTGGTGTTAAGCAATGCATCACGTCTCTAGCCATATGAATCTAGTTTAAAAAAAAAAAAAAAAGAAATAATTTAGTCAGGTTGCTTTTCACTGTAATGTATTGTGATTTAATTAATGACAAAATTCTTCTGTGTCTTGATCAAGACAGGCACTGCAGCTAGTAGCGACTGTAGGTGAAAGTCTGTTTTTTTGTATATAAGATTTATTAACTTTTGATTGTGCCTAAGCACTGAAAATAATAATAGTTTTTCTTTCATTAACAAGGCTTCTACTAGCATCTTGGTCAGTATCTTTTGTGGATACATGAAGTAATACCAAATCTGCCTTCTTTCTCCAAAGGTGCAAAACATTTTGGATGCACTGAAGCTGGTAGCACTTTACATGACACTTACTCTGTTGTAAATGATGTGAGCTGGTTCTGCCATTTGTATTTTGTGAGCATAAAGTAAAAAAATGTGACTTCAAAATCTGAGTGTCTAAACTGTGGATGTTGAGGTGGTAAAACAAACCTAAAAATCAGGCAAAAGTTGGTGACTACTTAATATAGTATATGTATTTTCAATTATCATTATATAAAATTAGAAATAAAATATAATTTATTAATGTTACATATTATTTGTATGTTACTATATATTGATTATATACAAATAAGATGTCCCATTTTTTCTTCCCTATTTGTGAATGGCATTTGGAAATAGAAGGTCATATAATTGGATTAATAACTCATTTTTATTTCCAGGAGGCTGACAAACAGAATGGGATCCTCAGAATATTGCCCATGCTGTTTAGCTTGTAATAGATAAATATTCATTATGTTAACACCAAACCTACATATGTTGATTCAGATCATGTGATATCTAGATTTCATCTATCTTCAAACAGATTTTCTGTAATAGGAAGTGAAATTACTCTTTTAACCTCTGATCTACTTCATGTGGTGTCTGGAGCATTATCACCAAAGGTAGTGCCTTGTATAAGTGACTTCATCAAGAGGTGATGCACTTCACATCCTGGAAGAATTGAACACCTCATAAACTGACATAAACTGAAACTAATTATATACTCTGCTTATCTCACTATTTTTCTAATCTGCTGTACGAAAGAGGAAAGGGAAGAAAAAAGATCTTTCCTAGAAAACAGTAACAGTTAATATGAGATACTTTAAGCAGACACAGTGAAATAGGTGTCTTTGAAAAGTAATTCTGAATATCTGCAGTGGAATCATAGAATCATTAAGGTTGGGAAAGACCTCTAAGATCATAAAGTCCAGCCATCAACCCAACATCACCACGACCCCTAAATCATGTTCTAAAGTGCCATGTCAACACATTTTGGAACACTTGCAGGACTGGTGGCTCCACCACTTCCCTGGGCAGCCTCGTCCAATGTCTCATCACTCTTTCAGCAAATTTTTTTTCCTAGTATCTACCTGAGGCCATTTCCTTTTGTCCTATTATTAGTAACTTTGAATAAGAGACCAACACCCACTTCACTACAACCTGCTTTCAGGTAGCTGTAGAGGGCAATGAGCTCTCCCTCTAGACTCCTTCTCCAGACTAAACAATCTCAGCTCCCTCAGCTGCTCCTCATAAGACGTGTTCTCTAGAGCCCTCACCACCTTCATTGCTCTTCTCTGGATCTGCTCCAGCACCTCAATGTCTCTCTTATACTGGAGGGCCCAAAACTCAAGTTGTTGCCTCACCAGTGCTGAGTACAGGGGGAGTGATCACTTTTCTACTCCTGCTAGACACACTATTCTTGATACAAACCAGAGTGCCATTGGCCTTCCTGGCCACTGGCGCACACTGCTGGCCCATGTTCAGTCAGCTGTTGACCAGCACTCCCAGATCTTTTTCTGCCAGACAATTTTCCAGCCACTCTTCCAAAAGCCTGGGGTCACTGTGACCCACATGCAGGAGACCCAGCACTTGGCCTTGTTGAGCTTTATACAACTGATCTTGGCCCATCAGTCCAGCCTGTCCAGATCCCTCTGCAGAGCCTCCCTACCCTCCAGCAGATCAACACTCACTCTCAATTTGGCATCATCTGCAAATTTACTGAGGGTGCACTCAATTCCCTCATCCAGATCTTTGATAAAGATATTAAATGAGACTGGCCCCAGAACTGAGCCCTGGGGGACACCATTTGTGACTGGCCGCTAGCTGCATTTAACTCTGTTGACCAGCACTCTCTGGGCTCAATCACCCAGCCAGTTTTTAACACAGCGAGGAGTACATGTGTCTAAACCATGAGCCATCAGCTTCTCTAGCAGGATGCTGTGGGAGACAATGTCAGTAGCTGCTTAGTAAAATATTATTAGCATATTTAAAAGTATTCCCTCAAGATACTTAAATCACCTAGGCAGAGGTAGCTTAGACCATGTTTTAAAAGTCCTCAACATGCACTTAAAATTTGAACAAAATATAAAGCCAGAGTACTGGGAAAGTCCTAAGTAACCTTGTCTGACCTAGTAGCTGACATTGCTTTAAACAAGAAGGTGTACTGAGTGACCTTTCAAACTCAAATTACCCTATGATACAATGAAATGGTATTCTTTTGAATAATTTCTGAAGTTTCCTTTACCAATCCTTCTTCTCTTCCTTTTCCATCTCTCTACACTCCTACTATTTTGCAAAATGGAATAGAAAAATATTGAGAGGATGTGGAAACAAAGAAAAACATGCTAACATTTAATTTAGTTTCAGTGGAAGCAAGATGATTGCAACACTGCACAAACTGTTGACCTCATAAAATTCTCATTCCTTGTCTACATTCCCTGCTGTCAGGGTAGTTAACGTCAGACGAACTGTCACAGGTTCATCTTCAAATGTCATATAAAATAATACAGATTATAATTTTCATCTGAAAAGATTCCAACAATGAAAATAATTAAACTCTACAGGTATTCTTATATGTTTGATATTTTCTGTGTATGTTTCACACAGTCATATATATTTTACTTTAAAATACTCGCTTTGAGCAGAACATGAAATTTTGACAGTTCCTGAAAAATGTGATTTTAATGATTTTTTTTAAAACTAGCAATAGTATAACTTGGTGTATGAGAAAGATCATGTCCTTGTGAAAAGCAAGCATACTAAACTCATACTTGACTGAATGCATCTCTTTACCACATGTAGAAAAAAATCACTACAATACCAAGTGCATTAACTACAGACACGTGAAACAGCTATCTAACTGGTCTGTTCAGCTTCTAGACATTCTAAAGCTGCACATAGTGTCTTGTATATGATCTTGCCAGATTTCGGTCTGGAACTATAATAATGAAATAGATAAAGAAAAAAAGAATCTGGCTTCATTACTAACATAATGCACACGGCACAAAAAAACCCCAACCTGAAACCATCCCGTCAAAAAAAACCCCTCCATTCTTCCATGTTAAATGACTATCTGTGGGCTACTAGAGTAAAAGAACTTGAGGTTTTAAGCCATTTATAAATATTACTACAATCCTCAGGAACAAAGTCATAAATGGAGTGTTAGGATTTTTAACAAATGAGTAGAGAACAAGACAGAAAACATCATTACCCTGCTGTATAAATATGTGCTTTATTAATGTCTTCAATGCAGACCCGTTTCAAAAATGGTATTATAGAACTAGACAGGATTCAGAGAACAATGATTTAAAAGCTAGTATGAAAGAACTGACCAAATAGACTGGGATTCTTTGGCCTGGAAAAGGAAGCATTAATTATGGATGCAACAGAAATCTGTAAGTACAGTGACATGAAGAGAAAGAAGGTCAGCTGTTCATTACCTCTACTATTGCTCCAGCAGAGCAGGAATCATGCACCCTGCTCATGACTCAACAAAACTCATCCCTTTAGGGCTGTTTGTTCTGAGTAGGCTGCTTAAACCTGTCCTTCCAAGACTAAATGAGGGATGCATCTTAGACCATATCATGCCTGACTGTTCCTTGCATATAATGCATTTGGACAAAAACTCCATCTGATCATTATAGGAGTGTCATTATAGTGGTGAAGATAATGGTCAGTATTGTCATAAAAATAAAAATATTTTATATAACTTGTCATATATATATTCAGTAAAAGAAAGAAATCTTGGTAGTTCAAATAATCAAATGCTGGTGTAACAAAGTAAACATTCCATGCTTGATAGTATTCCCAAATACAGAAAATTTAACTTGTTCTTTCTTTCAATTACTTGTATCAAGATTTTGTATGATATGGTGAACACATTCTTGTTACTGAGTTTTGGATGTTTGCATAAAGGATAATCACACTGTGGAGTTTTCTGTGGCTCTTATCTTTTTAGACAATATTTATCATAATGGTATTATAATTTGTTTGAAGACAGATTTAGTTGTTTGTATGGAATCTGCATTACAGTTTGGTTAGTGAGTGTTGTGTGGATTTGAAATTACGTTTGCATTCCTCTACGTTATATTCAGAAGGTAAATACTATACAATGTGGAAAATTTTTCATAGAAAATATCTAGCATTAAAAAGAAATTGTTTTGAAACAGTAAAGAACATACAGCAACTTGTATTTAGCAAGACCAGAATATTGTAGGCTTTAGAAACAAAGCATATGTATTTTGTTAGACCCAGATATACCACAGTTATTATCTTCCTTATAACAAAGAGTTAAGATTTTTTTTTTTAAATAAAAATTCACTTTAAGTATTATTTTAGTGCAGGTGCTAATCCTTTGAACAACTCTGATTCCTCTATTTCTGTTTGTGATGGCGAGCCTTGGGAACATGAAGTACATTGCCTCTAGTGATGTGGACAGGAGAAGCTGAAAGCTTTAAAGATGCTTTCATGAACGCCAGCAGGAGAAATCAGAGCTCTTACTGGTAGCTTCTGCAAGACTGGAAAATCTGTGTGATCTCATTATTGAAAGGCAATAATGAAAAAAAAATGTAGATAGATATAAAGTATATATAAATGTATTGTAGATAATATAAAGAAATTACAAGGCTTTTTTTTTTACAAATTTTTGGATGTAGGAGAATCTCAAACATGCACAAGCACAGCTTTCATAGTTTTCTTAATGATAAAAAGTTGAATGCAATAATGTGTTTACATTTTTTCTTAAGACTAGTTCAATCAAGCCAGTTAACCTCAAATTCATATACAAACAGCTTTGATATGGAGAAGTAGATGTTATTTAGCCACCGAGAAAGATAAAATAGTCATACACCCTTTTAGTAAAGAGAATCAAGTCACATACTTTAATATCTTCAAAATTACTAGGAAAAATACAAAACATGAACAGTTGTGTGTGTGACTTTAGTTTCCACTTTTTCGCACCCACACTTTGAAAACCTCTCCAAAGGCAGCCTATTTTAAAGAATTTCTTAAAAAAATATATAAAAAGACAAAACAGAAATGCATTTTCTGTATGTTATTTTCTTGGAAATCATAAATAAAGATTTTGTAGTTCGTTTGCAGTACTTATTTTTTCTCCCTTTCAAAAATAAATTGAAAATTAGTCAGTTAAGAAACAGACTAAAATAAGAAATACTTTTTCTAAAACGAAAAAATAAAATTGAGGAGATTGAAAGGAACAAAAGTAAAGAAAACCCAAACCTCCAAAATTACGAACTAACTTTCTGAAAATATAAAGAGGAAAAATAATTGACTGCCATACTCTAATTTATTAGAGTGAAACCGTAAGAAACAGTTATGTTCTTAATTGAATTAAGTATCCATAGCTAATTTCCTCACAAAGAAATTTTATTTAAGCAGAGCTTAAGTGGTTGATTAATCTTACATGTTTTCTGCAGTGTGGATAAAACACACTGCAATTGTTCTAACTGGCATTATTGTTTTGTTCTTTCATCTAACATGTTTTCCGTTCTATTTTTTTCTAATTTCTGTGATGAAAATTTATACTTTAATGTTTTAACTGAAATAACATCCTTGAATGAATTCAAAATGTTGTCTTAGCTTTCTCTTCATGTGTCAGATCTTTGCTTTGTTAAAAAACTAATCAGTTCAGGTGAAATCAGTGGGATTATCAAGAGGTGTTACAGCTGAGTAAAAATGATCACTTAAATGTGTTAGAATTTTAAACAGTCGGTATTTAACAAGTAGGTTCTTACTGTTGTTTTTGTTATTTTTTTTCTAAATCTGTAACCAATGTACCTTCAAAGAAATCTTCCATTTGTCCTGCTTTCTGTAGCTGAAAGTGGCTGTCATTACTTTTCAGACTTGATTTTCATTATTTATGGGAGGTTACTCTTAAGGTGGTAGGAGTGTGCCTAATACAGTCTTATCTGAGCAGTTTCTGAGGGAATACATCAGTTCTAACGTATTTTTGGTGCTATAGTTTGATGTCCAATTGGAAGTAGACACAGTGACTAATGGTATTCCTCATGGGCTGGTATTTGAACTGGTACCATTTAACATCTTCATGGATGACATGGACAGTGAGATTCAGTGCACCCTCAGCCAATTTGCAGGTGAAACCAACCTATGTGATGCAGTCAACATGTTGGTAAGAAGAAATGTCACCCAGAAGGACCCTGACAGGATTGAGAATTGGGCCTGTGCAAACGTCATGAAGTTCAACAAGACCAAGGGCAAGGTCTTGCACCTGGGTCAGGGCAATCCTTAGCATCAATACAGGATGGACAACAAGTGGATTGAAAGCAGCCCTGCACAGAAGGACTTAGGGGTGTTGATGGAAAAAAATCTGAATACGAGCCAGCAACGTGTGCTCGCAGTCCAGAACTCCAATCACATCCTGGGCTGCATCAAAAGATGCATGGCCAGCAGGTTGAGGAGGGTGATTCTATCCCTCTGCTCTGCTCTTTGGAGATCCTACCTGGAGTATTGTGTTCAGCTCTGGAGTCCTCAACACAAAAAAGACAGGAATCTGTTAGAGCAAGCCCAGAGGAGAACCACAAAGATGATCAGAGAGTTGGAGTGGCTCCCCTGTGAGGGCAGAGAGTTGAGATTGTTCAGCTTGGAGAAGAGAAATCTCTGGGGAGATCTTAGAACTGCCTTCCACTACCTAAAGGCAACCTATAGGAAAAAAGGAGGGGCCTGGGAAAAAAGCATATCATAAAAGTTAAGTAGCAACCTGTCTGGGAACAGAAGGACGTGTTTCTAGATAAAACCTTACTAAAACAATGGAAAACTTTCTAAAACTTTTCTTTATGTCTCTAAAGCAAAATGCAGCTGACCTATAATGCAATAGCAGCTTACCTCTGTTGTGCAAGAGAACTAGCTACAAACTTCGTAGAAGATTATTACAACATTTAGTAAGATTCTAAGGAACTACTTTTTTTTAAAATTAAACACTAACTTAAATATTTTGCACAGTAAGTGTAAGTGGGTATTTCATAGTATATTTTCAAAGTTGGAGCGAAGTGTTCAGCAAATTGAACTGAGTGGTAAAGAGGGCTATACCAGAGTCAGTTACAAGATCCTTTACAGGGCAATGGATATTTTCTGTTCTTTCCAATAATTAGAAATATTTCGATAATAAACCATACTATTACCATTTTTTATTATCTCCTTCTCTTAAGCCTCTGTTGTATTACATATACATACATGTAGAGACATCTACTGAGAATTTTCTCTCTAGATATTAAAACAATTGCTTAGGAGCAAGTGTCAGACAGAAAGACTTGATTTATCCATCTAATATCATGGTAAGGAGTATTTATTTTGGGGCACTGGCTATCAAGGTTACAGGAGGAAAACCAAGACATATAAGTGGGCATCACACTGAATTATTTTTATTACATTGTTTTTATTTTTTCTTTCTCTTTTATTACACACAAATTTGTAAATTCAGTTCTTTTTTATTATTTATCACTGTCAATATATCCAGTCACACCAACAACATAAACAGTATAGCACATAATCTCACAGATGGTCTATGTTCAGAAAGCAGCTTTCATAACCTTTATTGGTAGGTAACAATTGAACTGCAAAACAATGAATCAGTGTGGCTTTACTTCATAGTAATTTATCTGGTTCATTCATACCAACTCCTAATTATGGCCCTAGATTTCTTTATTATCTGTGGCAGAATGATTTTCTTCTCAATTTGCTTTCCATGTCTTCTACATCTTTGGCAAGATAAGGAATTGTGGTAGTTTGGCCCTGACTGGAGGCCAGGAGCTCACCAAAGCCGCTCTGTCACTCCCCTTTTATTAGATGGACAGGGTAGAGGAAAGATGTAATGAGAGGCCTGTATGTTAAGATAAAAGCAGTTTAATATTGCAAAAGCAAAGACCACACACAGAAGCTAAGCCAGACAAAGATTATTCTCTACTTCCCATCAGTGGGCGATGTCTGGCCGCTTTCCCAGGAAGCAGCGCTCCAGTGCATGTAGCGGTTGCTCCAGAGGACAAACACAAATAGTGAATGCCCTCCCTGCTTCCCTCTTCCTTCTCCCTTTTATGTCTGAGCTGATGTCACACAGTATGGAATACTCCTTTGGTCAGTTTAGGTCAGCTGGTCTGGCTGTGTCCTCTCCCAAGATGCTGCCCACCCCCAGCCTGCTCTTGGTGGAACGTTGGAAAACCACAGCTGTGGTGCTGTGTGAGCACGGCTCAGCAGTAGCCAAAACACTCAGGTGCTATCAAAACCCTTCTTGCTACCACTTCAAAAACACAGCACCAGGAGAGCTGCTGTGGCAAGATTAGCTCCACCTCAGCCTGACCCAATATAGGAAGACTCATGGTTTACAGTCCTGTATATGGTAAAAGTTGATCAGTATATAGATTTTTTTTTGCATTTTTCAGTTCTTGAATTTCAGTTAAGAATATTTAAGAATAAAGAAATAAATATAAAAATATTCACATACATACATCTTAAGTAAACCCACATTTCAAGCTATCATGTGTTGCTTAAAATAACAGAAGTACTACAGAAATGATAGTTTAAATTACATGACAAAATTACTTAATGCCTACTGAATTCATGTTTCTTATTTTCTTCTTCATCCATTACCAGATTGTGTGCTTGTTGCTAGTTATTTTTTTATATGCATTTATTTCAAATGTTTATGGGAACACATTTTACAGACATTTACCAAACTATGCAATGTTGTTTATAAATATTTTTTTCAGTGACTTCTTACCTTCTAGCATGAAAAAAGATAATTTGCAAAGTATGACATTCATAAATATTTTAAATGCAACATGAATGACAAGTTCGGTCCAAAAAGTGTTGGAAATCTTTTAGTCAGTCTGTGCTATGTGAAGTTAATTTGAAATGTAGTTTGTTAGCTGAAGAATGATTTCCATATTCTGACATGTCCAAAAATAGATACAATTGATACCCTATTAAATTGTTATGTCCTTTTCCTGTACTTATTTTGACATCACTTCTGATTGCCAGGATGCTAATTTGCCAAGCAGAACAGTCTTCCTTTATAATTAGCTTGATCTTTGATTTATTCAATGATTACAAAGTTTTTGGGAGCAAACAATTCCTTGTTTCAAAGAGAAGGTGTGTATTATAAAGATGAGACTATTAAATCAGCATTGGTTTGGTCCAAAATTTGACTACCATCATAATTAAAAAAAAGTCTTAGAATAGGAATTCACAATTTTTAGAAATAAATTAGATATCAAGAATTGAAAATTTGGGTCTTGAGAATGAATGAGTTGACTTCTGTGGACAATTAAAACTGTTTTCCGTGATTCACTCACTGCCAGATGAACTGCCTGAATGATGGAGTGTTTTCACTTCTTTCCTTTCCTAGACTGTTCTTCCACTCCTGGAATTTGTAAAATACAGTGGTGAATTACTCTTTAATTGTTCAGTTAATTAGATTTTTTATTATCTAGAAGGTTTTTTTTTAACTTTTGCACTATTGGTGCTAAAATGCAATCATTCTATTTGCATTGCTGAATTGTCATCAGACAACTTCTTGCTTAATCTTTGTCTTGATTTATTAGTTTCCAGATTTGGGTATTCCTTCCGAAATAGAATAGAGTTGCTGCTGTATCACAAACATACAGAAATTCACTGACTAGAGACAATGAATAAGCTGTGCTCCACTGTTGTGACAAAATGGTTTCTAAAATGTGGCAGTAAGAGTCTCCTTATTTCTCTTTACTGTTGTGAACTAAAAATACTGAATAAGCTAAAGTACTTGCTGTCCTTAACAGTGAATTGTGTATTAAACTATGTGCTTAGTGTCAATTGCAAACAAAACAGAAAACAGTCCTCCATAGAATTACCTTTGTCTGATGTAACTTATAATTTAAATTTTATTGAGAAAACATTTACTAATATGAATCTCTCCAACTAATATTTCCTTCATTTAGGCAAGGAATAATTTTAGATTGATTTTAGTGTTTGTTATGAACAACATGATAATTGGTTTGGTCTTTTTTTAATAACCCCTACAGGAGATACATAAACACTTTGAAGAGGAGCCTGTTACTGGAATTCAAATTTAAATTTGCTTCTGAATTTCTTCACATTCTCAGACAGTTAGATGTCAGTTTGAATGCATTTCAGAAGTATTTCAGAATCAGTTTATCTGTTAACGTTTATTGTTTTCTCCAGGTATATGAGGTTAGTTCCCTTCTGCCTTGCACTTAGTTTCTTCAGGTGCAAGAGTAGGCAAGGAAAGCACACAGAGTCACAAGAATTAGAAGGGACCTCAAAATATCATCTAGTCCAACCACTCTGCCAGAGCAGGATCACCTAGAGTAGGTCATGCAGGAACAGGTCCCAGTAGGTTTTGAATATCTCCAGAGAAGAAGACCCCACTACCTCTCCGAGCAGCCTGTTCTAGTGCTGTGTTGCCCTCACAGTGGAAAAGATTTTCCTTATATTTATGTGAAACCTCCTATGCTCCAGCTTGCACCTGTTGCCCCTTGTCCTATCACTAGATATGACTGAGAAGAGCCTGGCTCCATCCTCCTGACACTCACTCTTTACATATTAATAAGCATTAATGAGGTCACCCCTCAATTGTCCTCCAAGTTAGACATCAATCTCCTTCAGCCTTTTCTCATGAGATGTTCCACTCCTTTAATGATCTCTGTAGCTCTGCATGGGACTCTTTCAAACAGTTCCCAGAACTGGCCACAATATTTCAGATGTTGCCTCACCAAGGCAGAGTAGAGGGGCAGGAGGACCTCTGTGGACCTACTAACCACAACCCTTCTAATACACTTCAGGATGCCACTGGCCTTCTTGGCCATGAAGGCACTAGCAAACTAGAATCATCCACTTGAGATAGTTTTGTTTATAGCCACTCTACAGCACCAGTGTGTACCAAAATGAGTTGATTTAAAGATATTACAGTGTAAGCAAGACTCATTAGGTTGAAATATTACACAGAGTCTAAGGCAGTAGAAATTAATTAGTCACACACTTTCCTACAGACTACTTCAGTTTTCTATACATCTAGAAAGAATCTAAAATTGGGATTAGAGTTAACTTGACATTAAATCTCTTGTGTCACCAATATATAGTCAAATAACTAATGCTCTTATTGTCAACATTCTCGTGGAAGAAAATAGAATTTTATGGAGTTCCACAAGAAATATCTAAAAAAAGATAACAAAATATAGTACTGTTTCGCTTAGAAGAGCTATTCCCACATGACCTGTTTAAAATATCTAAATTAATGAAATAAAAATCAAGACTACACTTAAGCAAAGAAAAATTTACCTGGAGAGATGTGACCACCCATGCACCTGTAGTCATTTGGCCTTAATTTCCAGTTTCGCAACTCACAAATGACTGTCACTGCGTCTTATCTGTCAAGCTTTCCTATAAATGTTACACATAAAAAATATTAAATATTCTAGAAATTTTGATAATAATAGCTGACAGCGCTTGTACTTCAATAGGGTTGTGTGGCTTTGATTTTATCTCACAGGCATGTTGCTGACATGAGAGCCTCCCTTTAGGGGCACCATGCTGAGCAAGTGAAAAAATAATTTCTTGGTTCTTCCATTTAAGGACGATAATTTTTAAAATAAACTATGGACTTTGTATTGATTGTACCTCTTCACTTTGTCCAGAAGCTAGTTAATTGCTGAAAGAAAACGGTTCCATGTTGAGGACCAAGTGTCTTATAGTGTGGACTTTGCGATCTATACAAGCCCCCATCCATTACAAACATTTTTCTCACTGCTTCTGGTTATCCAGATCGGTAATGGCGAGATAGCAGAGAGACGGCCAGAGGCAATCAAAAGAGACTTTAGGACACTGGGATGGATGCTCCAAGGATCAAGTGCACAGGTTGTGTTTGCCTCTATTCCTACAATTACAAGTAGAAACAGTAGAAGGTGCAACAAGGTGCAACTGATTAATGCTTGTCTAAAAGGGTGGTGTCAATGGTCTAACTTTGGATTTTTTAACCATGGGGAGATTTACGCGGCACCTGGTCTACTAAAACCGGATGGGGTTCATATGACACCACGGGGAAAAAGGATCTTCAGTCATGAGCTGGCAGTGCTCATAGAACGAGCTTTAAAGTAGATATGAAGGGGGAAGGCATAACAATCACATCAAATGAAAACGACCCTGGGATACACATAGCAACATCAGAAGTAGAGTCACTGGCAAAGGTGCGGTGCAATAGTACTTTGTTGGGGGGTTCTGATACCTTACCTGAGGCCCGGCTCATATGCCTTTATAGGAATGCCCGTAGCTTGGGTAATAAGCAAGAGGAGCTAGAGGTGCTTGTGCGTCTGCAGCACTACGACCTGATCGGCATCACAGAGACATGGTGGAACAACTCCTGTGATTGGTGTGTTGGACTAGAGGGGTGTAAACTGTTCAGGAAGGACAGGCAGGGGAAACGAGGAGGGGGTATTGCCCTCTATGTCCATAAAAGGCTAGAATGCATGGAGCTACACCTGGCAAGTGATGATGAAAGAACCGAGTGCCTGTGCACCAGGATCAAAGGAAGGGTAGGAGACCTTACAGTGGGGGTGTGCTACAGACCACCCAACCAGGAGGATCAAGTGGATGAGGCCCTTCATATGCAGATAGGAGTTGCTGCTCAATCACAAGCCATGGTCCTCATGGGGGATTTTAATCACTCAGACATCAGTTGGAAGAACAACAGGGCGGGGAATAAGCAATCCAGGAGATTCCTGGAATGCATCGATGACAACTTCCTTCTCCAAGTGATAGAGGAACCAATGAGGAGAGATGCCATGTTGGACCTCGTTCTCATCAATGGGGAAGGGCTGGTGGGAAATGCTACACTTGTGGGTAGCCTTGGGTGCAGTGACCATGAGATGCTGGAGTTCGAGATCCTAAGGGAAGCTAAGGGGGCAAAGCTCAGCAAGCTTGAAACCCTTGATTTC
>NW_009730256.1:0-12110 GCF_000703405.1 Apaloderma vittatum
GACGACTGAGAGGGGATCTTATTAATGTATACAATTATCTGAGGGGTGGCTGTCAAGGGGAAGGGGACAATCTCTTCTCAGTGGTGCCCAGTAATAGAACAAGAAATAATGGGTTTAAGTTAGAACATAGGAAGTTCCACCTTAAGATGAGGAGAAACTTCTTTCCTGAGAGGGTGACAGAGCACTGGAACAGGCTGCCCAGAGAGGTTGTCGAGTCTCCTTCTCTGGAGACTTTCAAAACCCACCTGGATGCATTCCTGTGTGGCTGCCCTAGGGGATCCTGCTCTGGCAGGGGGGTTGGACTAGATGATCTTTTGAGGCCCCTTCCAACCCCTAGCATTCTGTGATTCTGTGTAAGGACTGCTCTGCTCAGAGTGGGGCTGCCGAAGGCCCCATTTCCACACCGAGAGGAGGAGGAGCTGGCTGCAGCCCCTTTGCCCAGCGGGGGAGGAGCTGCCCTTGTGTGCTGAACAAAAAACAAGAACAGTGTTACTAGATTTTTGGCACCTGCCCTAGAACATGAGCTCTCATGTCCTAGGTGAAGCTTCAGCTTCTTGGTGAAACAGCTGTTGGAAATGCTGGATGTAATCTGGCGATATCTTATTCATTTACTGCTTTCGTAATCAATGCTGAAAATCTTCTGCAGGTTCTCCTTGTAGAAAATTTCTAATCATGTTACATCTAGCGAATGTGCATTCCTTCTTTGCCTGACCCAGCTCTTCGAGAACTTACAGTAGAGTCACAGAATCATAGAATGCGTTGAGTTGGAAGGAACCTTTAAAGGTCATCTAGTCCAACCCCCCTGCAGTGAGCAGGGACATCTTCAGGTTGCTCAGAGCCCCATCCAACCTGACCTTCAATGTCTCTAGGAATGGAGCCTCCACCACCTCTCCACCACCCTCATAGTAAAGAACTTCTTCCTAATATCTAACCTAAGTCTACCCAGCTCTAGTTTAAAACCATTGCCCCTCATCCTATTGCTACGCACCCTTGTAAGCAGTCCCTCCCCAGCTTTACTGTAGCCCCCCACCTTCAGGTACTGGAAGGTCTCCACAGAGCCTTCTTCAGGTTGAACCACCCCAACTCTCTCAGCCTGTCCTCAAAGGAGGTGCTCCAGCCCTTTGATCATTTTTGTAGTCCTCCTCTGGACCCACTGCAACCGGTTCATGAGCTTCTTGTGTTGAGGGCTTCAGAGCTGGTTGCAGTACTCCAGGTGAGGTGTCACCAGAACAGAGGTCCATAATAACCTCTCTCCTTCTACTGGCCACACTTCTTTTGATGCAGCCCAGGATGTGATTGGCCTTCTGGGCTCTGAGCACACATTGGTGGCTCATGTCCAGCTTTTTGCCCGCCAGTACCTCCAAGGCCTTTTCCTCAGGGCTACTCTCTAGCACATCATACCCCATGCTGTACTGATAATGAGAATTAGCCCGATCCCGGTGCAGGACCTTGCATTTGGCCTTGTGGAACCTCATGATGTTCACATGGGCCACTTCTCCAGCTTGTCCAGGTTCCTCTGGGTGACATCCTGTCCCTCTGGCATGTTGATCTCACCACTCAGCTTGGTGTCATCTGCAAACTTGCTGAGGGTACACTTGATCCCACTGTCTAGGTGATTGATGAAGATATTAAACAGCACTGGTCCCAGCACAGACCCCTGAGAGACACTGCCTGACACTCATCTCCATCTGGATATCAAGCCATTGACCACTACCCTCTGGATGTGACCATCCAGCTGATTCCTTGTCCACCAAACAGTCCACTCTTTAAGTGCCAGCCCTGTTAGGACGAACCAACCGGCTCTCTCCGGTACTGTCGCGTGTATGCAGATGGTGAATCAACCTTTAACACATGCAGGACTGCAGACCAGAAGAAATTCGTAGTGAATATTATGTTGAGGTAGTTGCAGCCCTGTCCAGCACAGTCCTGGAAGATGGGTTTTCCTCTTGGCATCACTTAGGTGTGGAGTAGCTTTGGGAATTCATTGTCACACATTATAGTTTCTAGCACAACATTTATCTAGGAATTCTGTGTTCCCAATGTTTCCCTTGTCCGTTCTTCACTCTGTTCTCTACTGACAGGAAACACAGAATATTTGTGTATGTATATATTTATATTTAGGTATATAAGCATATATCTATTCAAGTTATTTAAACGTCATTCAAACAGTAAAATGACTAGGGGATCTCAAACTGATCTGTAAAGGTTAGCAAACAGAGTGGGAGGGGATGACTAGATGTGAGAATTCTCCAAACCCAGTTACTAGTATGCAAATAAATTCCATTGATTTACAGTAAATGTCAGTATGACTGTAACCTGGTTGCACATCAGATGGGAATCCCACTGTGTAGACAGAGTGCTTTTAGTCAGCAGCCCCCGAAACATTGATGGAAGCACAGTAAATGAGTGTTGTATGGGTATAACTGAAGATATAATTATTCTGCAGCTTGTAAAAATAGTAAGAACTTCTGTGGCAGTTGAGTAGATGATCTTAGTGTGGTGATTACCTTTTTTCTACCTTCAAACTTCGTAATCATTGGCAGATAAATTGTCCTCAGGCCAAGTGAGAAAACAGCAATAACAGCTGTCTAACAAAGGTAGTATTTCAGGTTTTTAATGTTACGCCAGACCGCAGAGTGAACGGGCCCTTTGTTAAGGAGCAAGAACATATCTGCAGCGTGTATGTTCAGCGTTGATAGGCTTTAACTACAAGCAGGAGTAAAACACTTAGGAACCTAGACAGCAAATGAACCTGAAACATCTGGAGAATGTAGGTGGCTCCTGAGAAGATCTCATCTGGGTTGCCCACACCCAAAGGGTGATGGGATAACCCGCTGTTAACAGTACGGCCCTGGGAAGGAGGAGGCTCTACCAATTCAAAGGTGGTGATACAGGTCCATATATCATCTGTGCACTGCAGTTGAGCAGGGTTTATCCCTGCCCTTTGCTGTGAGCAGTGATTTGCATGTGTGTAATCATTACCTAGTAGCTCCCTAATCTGCCATATTCTTATGTTGAATAGGGGTACTCGAAGAGGAAGCACAGAGAACCTAGATCATTCTATGGGACCCCAGATATAACATTTCTTACCTTCAGAGATGCCTTCAGTATGGTCCTTGAGTCCAGCCTCATGGAAATTTTTCCAGAAAGGAGTCAAAGTGCTCTTGGAGGACCTGCTAAAGCAGCATCCGCTGCAGTGGAGATAGGAATGTGATAAATAGGGAGACAGATGATAGCTGACTGGGAGTTCAGTTTGTTAATTCAGCAGTACATAGAGGAAGTTGGCAAAAATGGTCAGAAGAGAATTCTACCAAGGAAATACCTGGCTCTGTAAGGACTGGTGATAACAAAGCTATTTTCTGGGATGGTTTGTAGCTAAATGCATCCCTGCTGGGACAGCTGGTGGTACCACAGAGCTTGAGTTGTTCACACATATTGACTACATTGATGAGATGCTGCTTATTCAGTTCAGGGGAAAAATAAATTCAAATGCTGATGGGGTATTCTGTCATGTCCCATTGTGGCCCTTGGAATAGCAGCCACTTTATTAGATAGCAGCTCTGTGTTTTCCAGAATGATTTAACATACTGCCAGACTGCAGCGGAGGTGGTGAAATATATTTCATTTTCTTTTAGCACCAGAGGTGTGAAGTATGCTGCTGTCAAAAACGAGAGACCATTCAGGGGCAAGGATTTTGCACTTCACAGGTCTGAGAGTGAAATTTTACGCAATTAGTAAATAATCCTGAATTATGCAATTTATCCTGTGGTTTGGGTTTTAGAGGGGAGGTTACACAAAAAATTAAAAATGCAAAATTGAAAATGCAGAATTAGAAAGCAGTGCATCTCACACTGTATCCATAATTAAACATTTTACTAATGCTCTTGATATTTGGGAGAAACAGATGTCTGCATGCTGCTTTCACTTCATCATAAATTAATTTCTCTGGGAACATGAAAGATAGTTTCTTGTTTGTCTCCTGGCTCTTTGTAGCTCACACCACCACCAAGCACTAATGCATCAACCTGAAAAATAATGTGTAGCCCTAGTGATATCAAGGGGTTTTTTCTATTTTTTTTTTCAGTGGCCAAGAGTGGCTTGCCTTTTGTGATTGATAAATTGAGTTAGTCATTTGACCGCATGTAGACTCTTCATCATTTAATAAGAAGCTGCAACTCTCATTTAGCTCTGTGTGAGTATATGTGTGAATACGAAAGCACGTATATACAAGCTTCAAAGTATGCTATTCCAAATACAATTTTTGGAATTCTGTTGGCAGAGTTAGGGCCTTGTGATATACTGTATGTATGTACCATCAAGATTTCACTACAGATGACATGGGAAAACATGTCATGAGGTGAGTCCTCACATGTGTCTTCAGTTTCTTGGTCCTTTGGTTACCCAAAGAGGTGTTGAGTAGGGTGCCCGGTGGATCAACATTGTGAGCATGCAGTGATGTGCATCCCAAAGTGCCTCCATATGGCCGATGGCAGAACTCAAACAGTGCAGTTTGAATACTGAGTGTTCAGCTGACACTCCATATAAACAGTTTCCAAACAATTCGTAGATCAAACATAATGATAAGGATATTTATTAGACGAAGCATTTTGTAGAAATCCTCATCTTTGGTAGATGAACCTCAAACTGGCAAGAGGATCTAGACCTCAGTTTACAGATGTGTAGATTTATTAGCTACCCTGTTCAACTGAAGGCATGTATAAACCTTTGAAAAATGAGATCCTGAGTTTGTAAAAGAAGTCATTTGCCAGGGATAGCTTGTTCACCATCAGATCAAAAAAATTTAACTGTGTTGTTCTTAGTTTTCAGTTTGCTGTGAAAATAGTATTATATAATATTACTATATTTTAAATCATAAATGGTGCCTACGCCTTATTTAATTAAGAGAACTGCAATTGGAATTTCTGTATCTCTATTCTCTATTCCAAACTGAAACTGGAAAAGGTTGTGTCAGGCAGAACTGGGCAAAAGATATGTTGTTACTGTATAGCTAGATGGCAGCATTCACATTGCTTTGAGAAAAACTAGGGTTATTTGAAGGATTTTCAGAAAAATCTAGCTGCTCTGTAATAGTTAAATGGCATGGTCCTCTTTTGAAGTGTGCTGCATAAGAATGTTTGAATACTTTATACATCTGAAAATCTGACCATTTCATTTAAATGTCTAAACTGGAGATGCATAATTTGGCCCTACAGATAATGAGTATGAAATGTAGTGTTTCCCTGCTTATCTAAAAAGATGAAAATCTGTTTATATGTCTACATCTTTCAAAACAGGCTAATATATTATTATATGTCATTCTTTTTATTTGAGAATTTTGTAAATAACATACTGCAATGAAATAAAATAAAAACATTATTTTATATATATACACTCTATTTCCTTAAAATTTGAGGCAATACTAATGGAAAATTAAAACTGTGCCATTGTCTCAGCAAGCCTTGAATCATTCCTAAAATTATCTTTTCTTTTTTCTTTTCTTTAGTAGAAAACCTCCCAAACCTCTTGTATTTCATTACAAAAACAATTAAATGTAGTACAGTAAAATGCACAAGCTACTGAACATGGCTGCAATAATAGGCTAGACTGCAAACACAAGGAATAGAGAAACAGATTCCAGCTTCAAATCCCAAGAACATACTTTAAACAGCATTAGAAGAAAAGACGTGTTTATGATAGTATAATGAAACGCTAAAACAAGCTTGTTTTGATGAGATACAAATTTTCTTCCTTTCAGCTACATAACAAAATACTTATTCAGGGAAGTCTTTCAGAATGTCCAGCAGACTCCTTCTATCAATCCCACCAAGACTTACCTATCTGCATCAAGGATAAACCCCGAACCTCTTGCCTTGCCCTGCAAGGGCACGAGGACATCTTTCAGAAATGCATTTTCCTCCCTACTCATCAAAGATATGTATTTGTCTAGTCCAGGCCACCACACTCTGTGGCACAAGCCTTCCTGTCCCTAATGTGCCAGCCCACGTGAAGGTGAGCTCTGGAAGACCGGGGACAGGGGAGCTTGAACTCTGTTGTTTCACACAGAAATTCTACTATGAGCAAAATTGTGGGCTGGCTACACCTTGTCCTGCCAGCTTTCTCAGCGGTGACCAATACCCTGAAGCTCACTGGCTAAAAAGCTTGCTTTGTAATTCCATGAAACCTTGGACGCCTGATGCTTTCAAGAAGCAGAATTTGCTTGCACTCCGCTGAAGGTCAGAGTGAGTTGCAAGGAGCTGAGTGGCCAAAAAGCACAGAGAAGTGATACCAGGAAGATATGGGTATGAATAAGGAGGAGAAAAGTTAAGTTTGGACAATAATTTCTGTGCAGCACAGGCAGTATTTTTTTACATCAAAAAGAGACGATAATCTGGGCAAAGTAGTGGTTGCATTATGATATATTTGCGTCTGGATGAAAGATACTGTGTAGAAGGACAGTGACAGCTGTGGGTTGTTTAGGTCATTTGAAGAAGCATCTTCGAAGGTATTAGAAGACCTGAGTACTCTGGATGTTTCAACACTGTTGTGTGCTGACTCTTCTGCATGAAGAGAGTTGTGAATCCTTTACTTACTGTTATTCTTGTAGGCAGTTGTTCACATATTTATTTCAGTTGACTGGAGCAAATGTGACAGTCATCTATAAGAAGGGCCACAAAGAGGATCTGGAGAGTTAAAAGCCTGTCAGTCTGGACTTGGTGCTGGGGAAGGTTATGAAGCAGATCTTGAGTGCCATCATACAGCACACACAAGACAAGCAGGTGATCAGACCCAGTCAGCATGGGTTTATGACGGGCAGGTCCTGATTGAGTAGTGTTATCTCCTTTTATCGCATGGTGACCTGCTTAGTGGATGAGGGAAAGACTGTGGATGTCATGTGCCTGGACTTTAGTAAAGCCTTTGACACCATTCCCCACAGCATTCTCCCGGAGAAACTGGCTGCTCATGGCTTGGATGGATGTACCCTTCACTGCGTGAAGAACTGGCTGGATGGCTGAGCCCAAAAAGTGGTTGTGAACGGAGTTATTCAGTCCAGTTGGTGGCCAGTCACAAGTGGTGTTCCCCAGGGCTCAGTATTGGGGCCAGTTCTATTTAATAACTTTATCGATGATCTGGACAAAAGATTCAGTAAGTTTACAGATAATACGAAGCTGGGAAGGAATGTCGATCTGCTTGAGGGTAGGAAGGCTCTACAGAGGGGTCTAGACAGGTTGAATCAACGGGCTGAGGCCAATTGTAAGGTTCAACAAGGCCAAGTGCCAGGTCCTGCACTTCAGTCACAATAACCCCAGGCAATGCGACAGGCTTGGAGAAGAGCGGCTGGGAAAATGCCCCCTTGGAAAAGGACCCGGGGGATTTGGGAGTTTTGGTCAACAGCCGGCTGAAAATGAGCCAGTGGTGTGCCCAGGTGGCCAAGAAGGTCAACGTCATCCTGGCCTGTATCATAAATGGTGTGAAGAGTCTAGAGAACAACTCCTGTGAGAAGCGGCTGAAGGAACTGAGGTTGTTCAGCCTGGAGAAAAGGAGACTGAGAGGAGACCTTTTTGCTCTCTACAACTACTTGAAAGGAGGTGATAGGATGAGGGAAAATGGCCTTAAGTTGTGCCAGGGGAGGTTCAGGTTGGATATTAGGAAGTGTTTCTTTTCTGAGAGGGTTGTCAGTCATTGCAACAGGCTGCCCCGGGAGGTGGTTGAGTCACTGTCCCTGGAGGTGTTTAAGAGAAGGGTAGATGTTGCCTTGAAGGACATGGTTTAGTGGTGTAGATAGGGCTAGGAAAAGGTTGGACTCGATGATCTTGAAGGTCTTTTCCAGCCAAAACTATTCTATGATTCTATGAGGTTGTAGTGAGGTGGGGGTCAGTCTTTTCTCCCATGTAACAAGTGATAGGACAAAAGAAAATGGGCTCAAGTTGCTCAAGAGGAGGTTTAGCTTGGATATTAGGAAAAATTTCTTTACCAAAAGGATTGCCAAGCATTGGAACAGTCAGCCCAGGGAAGTGATAGAGTCAGCATCCCTGAAGGTATTTAAAAGATGTGTAGATGTGGTGGTTAGGGATGTGGCTTAGTGGTGGACTTGGCATTGTTAAGTTTATGGTTGGAGTTGATGATTTTAAGTATCTTTCCCAAGCTAAATGATTCCATGATTCTATGATTCTGATTTTACTGATTTCACTGCTAACTGCTTAAAAATTGTCTCTAAATGTATGCAGAGTTATATATTCATTTACTGGTGAGATGGTATTTCCTAGAATCCCCATCTATAGCATTCCTGTGCTGAGGGTTGCATAGACATAGAGAACTACAGGGAAGTATCTGGGCTGGAAGGACTTACCTTTTCAGTAAGAGGCTAAAGATAGGGGGTACAGATGGGAAGTCCAGGGAAGCTGAGGGAATGCTCAGAGCCACATTCAACCTTAAACTAAAGTCAATTAAGGAGTAAATTAGAGTCTTCTGACAACTTCTGAAAATGAGCTCTCCTACACAGTTTTAACGGGGTCCACAGGGACAGAAAGGCTGAGGACTACCTGTCAGAGCAGCTGGTTTCTTAGCAGCAGATATGAAAAGGGAGAGCTGACAAGAGTGGCTTTCCTCAGGTGTTAGTCACCACTTCAGCTGTGACACTGGTCATAACTGCCTTTAGGATTGTACTGACCTGATCCACAGGCTAAAAGAGGTCCTGGCATTGCCAGAGTGAAGAGGGCATATTATCTTTCCTGGTAAGCTGTTGCAGTGGCCTCAGCATTAAACCTAGGCTGAGTTTCTCTCTGCTATTACAGTTCAATTATTTATGAATTTCAGCTCACTGTCCTTGGAGGTACTATTGAGAGAACCTTTTCTGCTGCTCTCCGTAATTTTTTATCTCTAGTTTATGGACTATGGGAAGCAAAGCAGGCTAACCATGTAGTGTGCAGAGGTTTCAGCCTGAAATTCGATAATACTGTAGTGAAAATCAGGTTTTGCTCAGTATCTGTCTATACTGGGGGCTATAGGATAGGATAGAGAAGCTTAAAACTATTTTCAGTATTTCTGCATAACACTGAAGGTTGTACTATAGACATACCTGCTTGAAATCATAATATAGAGTCTAAGCATGATTTTATTAGCAAAAATACGCCATTCTACTTCTTTTCAGTAATTCTGGTCTTATAGCCCTGTTCTGAGTGCCTCGCTTCCTAACCCTTAGACTGAAATTTTTCTGATTTTTTTTTATTTCTGTAAATCCAGTACCTGTGCTTTTTAGTTTATAGCAATGTTTTTAATATTTATCAGCTCAGCAGAGGAAAGCTGCCATCAGAACCTGAAATGAAACTCCAAAATTGCTGCAGATGTGTAATATGAACCAGCCAAAGGTCAGTAGATCTTATAATCAAAAGCTGCCTAATATGGAACAAGGGTCAATAGTTAAATTTCATCATTAGAAGCTCAAAGTTCACAGCTCTCTTATCAATACCTAGACAAGGAGCTCGGTGCGAAGTCTTGGCCGTGAATATAAAGGTAAACATGGTAGATAATAGATTATTTATCAATATGATTGAATTTACTTTTAAATTTGCCAAAAACATAGAGAAAAATGAGACCATGACGACACAGATGTCTAAAGTGCATGTTTAATGTTATGGACTGACTTGCTGTAAATAGACCTACGCATGTAGGAATTTGTCCAAGTGTCCAGACAGTTTGTGACCTCTTAACAACTCTGTACTTATGCTAATTCTTCTTTCCTAGGTTAGAAGGCTGCATTCTTTACTCAGAGATACCTCATGGTTATTCCACCTTGGCAGTAACAGTGCTTACTTACCTGAACATATGTAACAGTTGAAGTCTAAATAAACACGTCTTTACTGTTGTCTTTATGTAATTCCCTAGGTAAATTACCCTGGACAAGTGTTGGCATGTTGTTCCTACATTGTATAAATAAATTACAGTAAAATTACTGTTTTCTTCATTTAATTTTCTGGGGTGAAGAAGAAATATGTATTAAATGAAATGAAATAGGATTTTTTAATTTTATGGAATTTATATTAGACTTTGAAATTATTGTAATTGAAATGTTTAACATATTTTCTTTTTATGCAGGGATTACAAGGAAAACCCTTCTGGGGCTAATTTAACACAAACAAGTCGCAGTAACTAGCACTATCTCTTTTAAGTGATGGGATAAAGCGTCTGTATGGTATTGCAATACAAGTAACAAGGTTATATCCCAAGGATTAAATTTTCATGAGAAATTTTTCATACCTTCTATTCCCTCAGTGCCTGAGACAATATTATATTCCAGGACAATTATTTTATTACCCTCAAATATTATTTATTTATTAAAATATTCAAGAAAACATAGTACACAGCATAATTAAATATAGATTTTTGTTTGCATAGGTCTTGATACATGCTATTAGGGATTAATCTGGTTTGAAGTCTGTACCTGTAGGACGAAAATACTCCTTCACTATGCCTCTTGCAAATCACATGAACTAATAATTCATTTCACACTTCAAAAGCTCAGGAATTCACACTGTCTGCATACTAGTGGAGTGCAGAGAGGCTCAGGGCATAATTTTATTGACAATCATAGAATCATAGAATCACAGAGTGGTTTGAGTTGGAAGGAACCTTAAAGATCATTTAGTTCCAAACTCCTGCCATGGGTAGGGAATTTCCTAGTAGACCAAGTTGCTCAAAGCCTCATCCAACCTGGCCTTGAACACTTCCAGGGAGGGGGCTTCCACAGCTTCTCTGAGCAACCTGTTCCAGTTTCTCATCACCCTCACGGTAAAGAATTTCTTCTTCATATCTCATCTAAATCTACTCTCTTTCAAAACCATTACCCCTTGTCTAATCCTTACAGTCCCTGGTCAAGAGCCCCTCCTCTTCTTTCTTGTAGGCCCCTTCAGGTACTGGCAGGCCACTATAAGGTCTCCCTGGAGCCTTCTCTTCTCCAGGCTGAACAACCCCAACTCTCTCAGCCTGTCCTCATAGGAGAGGTGCTGCAAGATCCTGATCATCTTTGTGGTTCTCCTCCAAACTTGCTCCAACAGGTCCATGTCCTTACACTGAGGGCCTCAGAGCTGAATGCAGTACTCCAGGTAGGGTGTCACGAGAGCAGAGGTAGAGAATCACCTCCCTTGACCTGCTGGCCATGCTTCTTTTGATGCAGCTCAGGATACAGGTTGTTTTTTGGGCTGCCAGCATACATTTCCAGCTCGCATTCAGTTTTTTATCCACCAATGCCCCCAAGTCCTTCTCTGCAGGGCTGCTCTCACATCACTTGTTGGCCAGCCTGTATTTGTGCTTGAGATTGCTCCAGGTGCAGGACCTTGCACTTGGCCTTGTTGAACTTCATGAGATTTGCACAGGCCCAACACTCCAGCCTATCAAGCTCCCTCTGGATGACATCCCTTCCCTCCAGCATGTCAAGCACAACACACGGCTTGGTCATTGACAAACTTGCTGAGGGTGCACTTGATCCCGCAGCCTGTGTTGCCAACCAAGATGTTAAACAACACTGGTCCCACCGGTCAATTCATCCTGTTTTAAAAAACAACTAATGAACCAACCCATAAAGAACTGATTCTTTTTCTTTGATTTGGCAGATTTTTAATGCTACTCATGCAGTTCATGGTAGGTCTCCATCACAGTCAGATCTGCAGACCTGATGGGATGATGAACTGCAGCATGGACATGCAGAACTTGTTAAAATAAACTTATTGTGTTGCCAGAGAAAATGGGCACCACCACCTCCCCAAAGAGCTAAAATACGCTAAACTGTTTCCCAGGTGTGTAGTAGTAGTCTGATTCTTTTGTCAGCATAAGCTAATGTTGTGGTTTGACCCTGGCCAGCAGCCAGGTACCCACACAGCCTCTCTCACTCCCTCTTCTCCACTATACTGGGGGGAGAAAATATTTCAAAGGGCTTAAGGTTCGAGATAAGGACAGGGAGATCACTTTCATTTACCATCCCGGGCAAAACACGCTCGATTTTGGGGAAATTAATTACTTTATTATGAGAACAAATCAGAGAGGAGTAGTGAGAAGTATGAAAAAGAAACAAACAGATCTTACAAGCAGAACACCCTCCCCCATCCCTCCCTTCTTCA
>NW_009730257.1:0-29888 GCF_000703405.1 Apaloderma vittatum
AAAGGGCCAAGGCCGTGTGCTTCCCTTTTCCCCTAAGTCAGGGCAGTACTGCCCCCACCGTGCTTCATTTCCGCGGATGAGTCGAGCTCCAGGAAGAACGGAAGCAGCAGGATCTTGCTGAGTATCTTAACGTGTTCTTTTGCTTCCATCTGCTGGTGACATTCTGCTAGAGTAATCACAGAACGGTCGGAGTTGGAAGGGACCTCTGAAGCTCATCTAGTGCAGCCCCCCTGTAAAGCAGTAGGTCACACAGGAACGCGTCCCGGCGGGTTTTGAATCTCTGCAGAGGAGACTCCGCAGCCTCTCTGGGCAGCCTGTGCCAGGGCTCTGTCACCCTCACCGTAAAGACGTATTATGTTTAGGCTGAACATGTAGTTTTCCAGTTTGTAGCTCTTACCTTTTCCTGTCACCGGACACCACTCAGAAGAGCCCGGCCCCATCTTCCTGACACACACCTTTTAGATATTTATAAGCATTGATGAAATCCTCCCCAGCATCCTCTTCTCCAGGCTAAACATACCCAGAATAAGACTTGTAAAAACCCTTCCCAGAAAAGTGTTAGGTGCTCTGTATGGATACGCAAATCCCCACTGTGTGTGAATAGTACAAGACCACTCACAAAAAGGTAGTTTTGGGAGGTGTTCTGGAACTGAGTTTTAGTTTATGTCAACCTCTTCGATTAGTATATTTTATATATTTTCTTATGAATGGGATCTTCCAGAGCACGCACTTTCTGAGCCTGGAAATGCGTTCAGATGCCAGCTACTGAGAATGGTGCCCTGAGGTGGGATATTGAAATTATGTTAATGTGCAGAAGGAAGCCAGGAGAAGAAGAGGTGTAATTTGTAACCTCACCAATGGGGATTTGGGTGGCTCTGGTGGTTTTGACTGCTAAACAGAAGCATTTGTGAGAATAAGAACTGGAGCTCAAGAACTCTTCCCTGTGGGCTGTACTGCTGGGTTTGGGTTGGTTTGCTCTGTAAACTGACTTTTCAGCCAAGTGTTTTGGCACGATGGATGTGAAGACTGAGGTTTACTTTGGGTACAGAGTAAAGAGAGGTGTTCATACTCTGCAGAAGTGCACAAGGTTGGAGACTACTTTTTTTTTAAGCCAATCAGTGACTAAGGAGCAACCTGAAGCTGCCAAGAGGATTTTTTTGATTCTTGACTTCTGTGAAGGGAGCCTAAATACTTAATTTCTTGTTTGTGAATTCTAGTATTTAAATGCAGTATCTAAAAGTTAGACTGCTATGTCTTTAATTTGTAGTACTGTCACGTCCCAAGGTTCAGGACATGACTCACTCAGGTTCCCGATTCCCAGGCCAGGAGTAAGGTGACTTACGCCAAAGATCTGAACAGCAATTTTGGTTATCAATCACCTGACACCAAGGTATTTGCAGAGCAATTTTATTTATCGATCACCTGACACCAAGGTAGTTGCAATGGTCCACTCAGCACAACCAACACGCTTCACCAGTAAGCAAAAAAAACCGGCCTTGCCGTAGATAGCTTTCTGTTAAAGCTAGAAAGAGAGAGAAGGAAAGTGATAGAAAAAGGAAAGATCACCACCCTTGGATCCAGCGACGACCACAGCACTCGCAGCCATCTCCTAGTGGTGGGCGAAAAAGCGCCCAACTGCCCAGGGTGAGTGCCTTTTATACAGTCCAGTTCCCACCACAGACCAGGAATGAGGTTGGGGGCTTGCAGCCACAGCTCCCCCGGTGCAGGGCTGGGGCAGGGGGCTCAGTAAAGCGCTGAGTCACCCCTGCACAAATACAGACAGGAGCCAGGCCAACGGCTCTGGCTCGTTTAGGTTCCGAGAAAACATAGACTGTTTTGAGATATTTCTAGTCCCTCACAAGTACTAATTACTGGAATTCCTAGTTCCCCAGTCGTGTCCACATCTGTATTGCATTTTCCCATTAATCTGTTCTATAGAATAGAAATTACTGTTTTCTAGCAGTTTTGGGAAAACGTGTTTAAAAAAAATCAGCTCTGTATAAATTCCTATATACTTTACAATTCTATGGCTGTTCACAGCCACCCAGTGTAGCCTCACTTTTTTTTTTGTGAGGCATTTCACTAGTTTTTAATTGTTAAATATTTCCTATGTTTGTTTTGTAAATCACTCTTGACAAGCAGTAGAACTTTTGTAAACAGCAGTAGAACTTTTCAAAGTTGTACAAATGAGTGGGAGAGTTCATGCTTATTAGTTAAATTGTAAATTCAACATTCTTGATTTGTATTGTATAACAGTTCACCATACTTGGGGCCCACTCAGTTTTAAGTATTCGTAATATATACCACTTCAAATTAGTGAGGTCTTTGCAGTTTAAAACCTGGCTTTAGCAACGTTCCTATTAAAAGAGGAAGATAATAGTGGTCTGTGAGTGGCTCGTAGCATCGGAGCATGAGCTGATGCAAGATGGTATGTGACCATTGCAATCGTGGGACAAGTCAGAAAGTTTCTGTTTTCAGTGCACCAAACTCAAATTGTAAAATGTCTTTAGAATTTAAACGTAACACCTCTTGGGTGTATCCTGGTGTTACTACCAGGACGGCCATAATTTCTGTAGTAAACTTGCTGTATGTCTTTAATTATGAAAGCTATTTGTAATCCTTGAGGAACTTAACCAGCTCTACTGTTTGCAGCAGGCTTGAATAACTTGGAAGAGAGAAAAGAGTAAAGAAGAGCCTTTTCTTTGTGCTGGGAAATTCTCTTCGATGGCAGCCGAGTTATATGTTGTTTAAAACTCGCTGTTTCCGTTCTCTGCATGTGTTTCTCAAGTGATACTGTCAGCAAGCCAAACAATAATTGAACATCAGCCTTCTAAAAAGCCTGCCAAGGCTGCAAATGTACAACGTGAAGGGCTAGGGGATTGGGATAGCTGTGGGGATATGAGGAGGTGGAGAGAGGAGGAAAACTGGGCACGTCCATCATCATGGCTCAGCTACTCTCTTTATCCTCACGTGTGGTCGCAGCTTGATATTGAAGAAGCAGCTATCCTGGGAAAAAAAAGAAAAAGAAGGAAGCAACACTGCTTTTGTATAATGGTAAAATCTGTCCTTGTGTGATTACAGAGCTAACTGCTTGCCTTTTGACTCCTGATCACAGATTCCTCTGAGCTGCCTCAGCTGCATGTACAAGAGCACAGTATTACAGCGGTATAGTTCTTATTTCCAGGCTTCCCAAACTATAACTTTACCCTGTAACTTTTTACTTCATGCTAGTGAATATATTCATGCAGAAATACATGCAGGGTCAAATGATAATGAAACATTATAGGGTTAAATTAATCTTTTAGTAGGTCCATTAATTTGATGGAATTACACAAGAGACTAGGTTGATTTATAATGTAAATGCATTTTAGTAAAAGGTATGAAAATGACTGAGCGAACAATTGCTTTTAAAGATGTATGACTCTATTAGAGTTTAATTTTAAATGGCTCAAAGAATGGAATGCATACCACTCTTTTGTTAAGCTAGAAATAAATAAAATGCACTATAAGTGTTGGAGCTAATTAGTTAAGTGCTCAACTATTTAGTTTTTAAAGCAAGATCATGCTTAAGTGCCTTAAGCTTTTATTAATTGCATGGACCCCCAAGTCCCCTACAGTAATTGAAAATTTAATTACATACATTTTTTGTTCTTTTAAGAATGGAAGCTTATTAAAGTTTAAACACTTAAACATCTTCTGAAATACCAGTGGCTATAAACAACATGTAGTCCTAAATACTAATTAAACAGGAAGACTAAATCACTCTAAAGCTAAACTGGGTTTTAAGTAACTTTGCACTCGTAAGCACTCTTATTTTTTTCTTGTGCCATGTAAGATTTACCATTTCCTCTCTAAGCACAGCAGCGTTAGTGTCTGTCTGTACTGTGGCAGACAGGTTGTTTTGTAGACATATTTGCAGTGGGGGTCAGTCACTAGAGGATAAACTGGGGTTCAGGAAAGGAGACCAGCATGGGCAGAGCTATTTAAGTGGACAGCTAAAGCTGTTGGTGGCACAGATACGTGATCCACCTCTTGGGAAGGGTACGTGATGGAATAAGACAGGTGAAGGACAGGGAGGTGTGCCTTTGTGCCATTGGTCAAGAAAGCAGTGGTCCATGCGCCACTGACTCGCAAAATTTGTGATTCAGTAATAGTTACATGTTCAAAGGCCCTTAATTTTTGTTTTATAAAAGCTTCACAGAACTAGGACCAGAGATTTTGCTTTCTCTGTTCTGTTTTTCATACATGATCTAATGTGAGTCTTTATCAGTTGATCAACTGATTAACAGGTTAGTTACTTCTCTTTGGGCACATGTCTGACGTCTCAACCATTGCTTTTTGTATTCACAGTAACACAGGATAAAGGCAGAATGTCTTGGTCTAAATTACGTTCTGATTTTTAGCTGGGGCTCCTTTTTTGATGTAAAGATTCACTTTTGCTTCTGCTTGGTCAACACAACAAGAAGAACTTTAAGGTTGAAGTGGGTTGCTCATACATAGAGGCACAATGTTATCCTGATAGCCAAAGTAAGCCTCTACTTAGAATATTTGAGACTCTGACCATCACTCTATCACTATTTATAGTAGAACTTAAAATGCCTTTAGGGATAGCAAGAGTACCCTAGTGGGATGAACACACCAGAATCCAAATTCTTTTCGAAGAAAGTTTTGACCATGGATTGTGAGCTCTGTCAGTTTATCAGACAGATGCGGTTCCTCTCTTGTTGGATTATTACTGTAAATACTCAAACATGAAACACTTGATGTGCTTGTCTTCTGTGGCAACCACTGTGTTCTCATACTGTGTTTAAATATTTGGAGGTTGCTGTGATCTTGCCTTTTGATATGTGGGCAAACACAACTGTTTTTTTTTTCTCAGCATAAAACAGCAGGAGCAGTTGCATTTGAAAGAATGTTCAAGCAGGACTCTCAGCAAGTGATCACTCCAGCTTCTTTCTTGCACCTCAAGCACCTCTTGTTTCAGAAGATTCAGATCATGCTGGTGGAAAATCCACAATTCAGAATCTGTTTTCCAAACACCAGCACCTCAAAACAATGAGAAGGAAAAGCTCCTTTCCTCCCAGAGTGTCAGTGCTCTTTGCTCATGACACTTCGCAATGACAGTTCTCAGAACTGTTTCATTCGTGTTGCAGAACCTCTCAGGAACTGATCTACTTCATTGAAGAAGTAATACCAAGCATTTACACAGTGCTCTTCTGTCCTAAAATAGTTTAGAAAAATAATTTTTATACTGCCAGTGAAAGTGGTATCATAGCTTCCTTAGAGACTGAGGGCAGCTGCATAACCTTATCAACAAGGTATCACCGGTAGTAAAGGCTGTAAGTGGGGTATGGTACCTTCCCTTTTCCCCAGACAGTTTGATTCTTCTCTATAGAAAACCAGAATGAAGATTCTACCAATCTTTTTATTGATGTGTGAAATAAAATACACTTTGGCCCCACAGGAAACGTTGGTTGACAGCAAACCCCAGCCTTTCTTACTCCTGTCACTAGATGGCCCCACGTCTGAAGCAAACATCCCAGAAAATATCTGCTGTAGAGGCAGACCACTTGCCAGCTCTACCCAATACTTTTTGCAGGTTGGCAAACACAAGGAGAGGTATTAGTTTTAAAATAAAACAACAGCTATCTCAAGTGTTTAAATGAGCAGCGAAATGCTGTATGAGATCCACTGCTGTGTACAGAGCAGGGAGGACAGATGCATCTAATCTGGTACAGGAAAATCACACTAAAGAAGTAAATTAATTTTTAGTATCATGCACCAGCCAAGAGCACCTTTGCTTTAATAAATGATTCTCCAGTATCTGCAGTTTACTATAACGATGCTTCCTTCCAAGAGACCAGAAGAATAGGGTAATTGTCTTTCAGTATGGATAGTCCTTTCATGAATCTTGCAGGATTTCAAAGCCTCAGCCTTGGTCAGTAGTTGATTCTTTGTCTTGTTTGTGTGCCAGGCACTGGCAGAGAGCAGCAGAAATCTGTGCTGCGGATGTTGAGGCTCTGTTTCCAGTACAAACACGACAAAGAATTGTGGATTTGTCACCTCAGGTTTTCTCTGCAGACACTCAGCATATATGGCTTGTTTCATTAGGGTAAGGCATTGTTCCAGGATCTTACAAGGTTTGTGTTTCCACTGCCTCTTCTGCTCTGCTTGATATTGCATTTTATGCCCCACCAGATGTAGCTTCAATGAATGGTGACAAAAGTTGTTTTATGCTGCCTTGTTTTCAATGATGAACCATTCGTGGATGACCTTGGATTCTCAAATCTGTGTGAGGCAGTCCATGGTACTGACTCCATGCCGAAATTTCTCCATGTTGGGACCTGATTTTGGTCACTCCTGTGTTAAAATCAGGCAAGCCTGGTATGACCCAAGCTACTAATTCTTCAGGTGCTCTCTGCTTCAAACTTGTTGTGTTTATTATACCAGGACTTGTGAAAAGGGAGGTGCCAACAGTGTTAAAGCTGGTCTTTGTAGTGTGGTTGTGCAGATCCCAGACCTATTCTCCACACCTCCTTCTCCCAGTACACAAAAACCAGGTTACTAGTAGCAAGGGAAGGACACTGTGATGCTGGAGCACATAGTTTCCTTGCACAGCCCTTGGAGAGACACGGTGCATGAAGTCTGCAAGAGTCCTACCCTGAAATTTGCAGCAGCCTGACCACGCTGGAGATCCATAACCACAGGAAGGGAAATTAGTTATTTTTTTCAACCTCAGAATAATTTTCTGTAGGAAAAGGCTTCTACCCATCCAGTAGCCCTGATAATGTGTAAGAAAAATTACAGTGAAAACCACTTTCCTTCTGTTTATTAACTGTGAGTTGTTTTACAGTTCTTACATGCTGTTGTCTTAATTTGTTTGTTTCCACAGGCTACATTTAGATGCTGTTTACAGCAATAAAGAGAATATTACATTTGATCTAGAGTTCTGTCTTAATTCACAGGATGAGATGCGAACAGAAGCTCGTCGAAAAAATCTTCTCATTCTAATTTTGCATTATTTAATGGAGGAAGGGTATGTTTTTTAAATAATAATTCTCTACATTTTTGGTTTTGTGTGTATCTGACCTCCCATCATGTGTCTTTCTGTCCTCTGTTGGGTGGATGGGCAGCATGGCTCTTTGCTAAATTGTTTTAGTTTCTGGAATAAAAATGTCATATATAATTTAAAAATACTTTAGAGCAATCAGCAAAGCATTTTTAAGTAGAGTTTAGGCTTTTATAATAGAATTGTGGACAGGTTAAAAATATCATATACTTACTAATGCCATTGTTTGTTTTTTTTGTCAACAGTCAGAATAAGGTAGTAACTCTCAAGTTTTTGATCTTTTTTTTTTTTTTTTGAAATTACCAGTTATATTGATGCTGCACACGCTTTGGAGCAAGAGACGAACTTAAGTTTACGTGGCTTTCAAGTTTGTGACAACATTGATCTTGAAACAATTTTGATGGAATATGAAAGCTATTACTTTGTAAAATTTCAAAAGTATCCTAAAATTACCAAAAAGGTCCCGGACACCGGTATGTGGCTGTATTCCAAAAAGAAAGCTTTTGTTGCTCAAAGCCTAAAATGTGTATTTGCCTGATAGGCTCACCACCCTTCTTGTGTATGTCAGCATTTAATGTTCAGACTCTCATACAGTTACAGGGCTGTAGTTCTGGCACATGGACACAGGAACTGAGAGGAGGAGCTTTGAGCTCTTCTGATCTTCCTTCTCTAGATAGAGGAAAAAGAAGGTGGTATTTTAATGTCTTTTAAAAACTGCTTTGATTTTGGAAAATGCCATGTAAGCACAAAGTATTATGGCTTAGATATATTCACTTTCCTCTCATGAAGGAGAAAATAGTATTTTGGATTTAATGTTTAAATTAAAATAAACCACTTTAATGAAATATAACTTAGCTCATCCAAGCAAGTGCTTAAAAGTTTATCACCACTAGTCTCATTAACAGTTTGTTTTGCACATTTTCACATACCAAAGGTAATATGCCAAACGTGTAGTGTGTTTATGTGCTCCAAGGGACCTAAAGTTTGAGGTGTAAGTGAATGATACATAATAAGGCAAATCAGAATATAAGCATTCTGTTACGACCCTGAGAGCCTGACTGTTTTTTATACTTTAGCAAAAAAATAATTGCGTAAGGAACAGTTACTAAGAGCTTGGAGGGTGCAGAAAACACCAACATCTCTACCTGTTTGTCTTGTAAGAAAAATTAGAATCATTAGAGAAGGGGATGATTCGTCGGGGAACATCACTGAGCAGTCATCATTGTTTCATGTGGCTGCCAGCAAATTTGAAATCCCAGGTAAATGAAACATTACATAAATGTAATAAAATTGCCTGTATAGGTGAAATGATTTTGAAAGGTACTAAAGCTACATCATTATTGCCACGGTGATGTAGAACAGTACTAGCTGGAAGCAAGCATTATCTGCATGAAGCTAGCAGAACCTATTGATTGGTGTTAATAGGAAGAGGAGCGGTCTTGCAGGACAAAACCCAAAGGATTTGTTATGAATCAAGAAGGAAAATGTAATACAAAGCATTTGTCACATCATACTTAGTCAAATCGAGTGGTGGCCAAGTCTTGATCCATGATCCAAGTGAACAATTCCCAAAAAAGAATCACTCTTACACACTTACAAGCTCTCGGTACCCATTTTTTGGGTAAAGCTGCTCAGTCATGGGGCACTCTGCCGTTAACCAAGCTCAGAATCGCAAACATGCTGTCAGGGATGTATCATCCTTTTACCCTGAAGCCTCAGCAGCCTCCCTCCTGCATGTGTCTCTCTAGAAAACCTGCTGCCTGTTTTTTGTGACCTCCCTTAAACCATGTCCGTGGTCAGATCATGGTATATGCAGGCCAAACAAAATTATTGGTGTGGTGCTCCTCCCTGCTAAATTCTTTGTAATGCTCTCAGCAGGCCCTACGGAATCAACTCATTTCCACTCAGAATTGCAGTTTGTGGTGCTGTAGATGTACCCACAGGGTTACAAGTTTCAGGTATTGGCTCTGCTGCCTTTAAGTACACCATGTTCCCAAGCTCTTTCAATGAAACAGCTTGTTTGGAAAGATTATTTTGTGTAAGTGTATGAGAATCTGGGTGCAAGAGCATGGCACAGACAACACTGGTAGCAGTCAGGGTCCTGCTAGTATGACAGAAACCCTCAGCTTTATGAGCTCACATCTGGGCTTTGCGAGTTTGACATTTTGTGGAAAAAGCTTTTCTTTGACAGAAAATGTTTCAAATAATTCAAGCGCAAAAAATAACGTGTTTTGATAACCACCATTGCAATGTGACATTTATGTATGTCGAGTATGGTAAAATTACTGTTATGAAGAGTGAGGTAAATTCTTATTTCCCAATTCAGCAATGAATAAATTATTAGCATTAAATAATCATTCTGTGTGATATATTAAATTAGTTTATTGTGCTTGATCTAATTTAAGCAGTGTCCGTTTTACTGTGAAAATGATACTGGTTTTAAAATGTAAGCAAAGAAACCAAAGACTAAATGAGCCAAAAATTTAATGAGCCTGGAGCCAAACTGCTCTGTCCAATGTCAGTTTGCTTTCAAAACATTTCTGCAAGCTTGCATTGCTTATAATCGTGCTGTTCCTGTTTATGTATTGTTATTTCCAAGGTTCTTAATTTGTGCTCAAAAATATGTTTGAAAGGGGAAAAAATAAACAAGTTGCCCTTCATTAATCCTTAAATATTCACCATTTTAATATTAATTTTCCTACAGCGGAAAATAAACGACAGCTGAGAACTGGAGGAAGACCAAGAAGGTAAGAGAAATGCCTGAGTTTTTTTCTGGGCAGAAAATTGTCCTATAAAACAATATACAGAGTGGTTAAAATAATGTTGTGGTACCATAGGAATGCTCAAGCCTAGAGTCACGCTGCTGACTGCCTGGTGCATTTTGCTGTATCTTTTAGAGGAAAATAAAGACTTATTTCCCAGAGGCAGATGCAGACAATTTACAAAGTTTCTACAGTGTGGATAAGGTAGGATGTCATGTTTGCAAGCAGTATGCATTGAACTTGCTGTGACTGAAACTGATGCCTTGACTTCAGTGGGAGCAAAGTTAGCCCAAAAACTGCTTTATTTGAAAACTCTACCTTTTAATCTTTTGATAATTTGAAGGGAAAAAAAAGAAGTTGTGAAAGACTTTCAAGATTGATTTTTTTTTTTTTTAATTTTAGGGCAGCAAGCTCTTCTCAGAATCTCCCAAGGCTCAAACATCAGACTGTGCAACAACCGTTGTCAAAAACTTCTCCTGGGAGTGCAACAGAATTTAAATCATCCCCAAAGGACATACCCAAACAGGTTTAACTGTGGTTTGTCTTGGCAGCATTACAGTTGATATTAGTGTGATTTTATTTTGAAAGGTTACAGGCAGCAAGATGGTGTGAGTTACAGAGTTAATAATTGTGTAACTAATGGATTTTACTAATTATGTAATTTAAGGATTATAGATATAAGACTTCAGGAGAATATATTCTGCCTCTGAGTTGGGGAGTAAGTCACAGGGTAAAATTAGAGGAGAGGCAGTCATATAATCAAACCTATCCTGAAAGCAACCAGAGTCTTCCCATTAACACCAGTAGATTCATGCTTTAGTAGCAGAAAACCAGACAAACAATCCTGGTAGAAAATCTGGTGTCAATTGTAAGCATCTTCACAGTGCATAAAGTGTTTCAGACTGGGGAGATAATTTGGCTCTGTAATTTTCAGGTTTATAAGTCTCATTTTGCTAAGTTTGCCATGAAAACTACTTTAATGCCATCCCTTGCAGAGGAGGGAGCAGGAACAGTCGGTTGGTGGGCAAGCACTCGGTCTGCTATAGCTGTGGGAAGGAGAGTCTCTTTTTATTCTTAAAGTCCTCGTCCATGTTCCTGCATAGGATGACTCTCATCTTGGACCAGGTCCCTCACCTTTGAAACACTTAGCTTTTGGACAGCGCAGCAATGACTGCTATAAAGTGAATGTCAAAGTAACTTAGAATCCTAAAATGGTTCCTCATTTCTGAGTTGATGTGCTGTGCCTTGCGCTTGCTTCATGTTTCCACTGTTCATTAACTGCTTCTTCTCATAGCTGAGTAAAAAGGCAGATTTCTACAACTTAGAATGAAATGTAATAATAATGATGCACATGAAATAGCTTGAATGAAGAGTTGTAGAGCCATGGTTTTCAACACTGCTGTCTGCAGTCAGGTGAAGTCTAACTTAGGAAACTAAGATCAAGTCTAATTTAGGAAAAGATTGTCAAGCACTGGAACAGGCTGACCAGGAAAGTGGTGGAGTCAACATCTCTGTGTTACCATAAAAGCTGCTCAGAGAAACTCTCTAAGACTCAGGTTTGGAGTTTTAGAAAGCAGGCACTCTTTATTGCAGCACTGGGTGCATGGGACAGAATTCCTCTTAGTGTTCATCCTATTATCTACAGTAAGCAAAGCTTATATTGTTCTGATACATAGATATCCATTATATTTCTTGAAATTGTCATACACATTCATATTATTTACTAGAAGTTATTTACATAGTGTCCACCCTTTTTGGCCTGCGCTCTTAAGTGGGTCGATGGTCTTTTGGGGTTTCCAAGGCCCTCTGGTGGTCATTCTCTTGGTGTCCTCTGGTTGAACTTTCCCTTGAGGCATGTGCATTGTGGGTCATCCCAGACTGTTCAGCTGTTTTTCTCTGTTATCTGGTCCTAAACTGGTCCTGGTGGGTTTTAATCATGAAGCTCAACAAGGCCTAAAGCTTCCTATCTGTTTGTGCCTACTAATAACAAAATTCAAGGTTTTCTTATCATAGAAAGCTTAGAAGTTGCTCAAGGGAGAATGGATTACACACTACAGAGCTATAGTGGGGCCTTTGTTCAAGGCATTAATCCTCAAACAAGCATAAATCAGGCACTACAGAGATACAGGGGAGTTTTCCACCTCGAGTCTTTGTTCAAGGCATCACCTGGAGGTATTAAAAAATGTGTAGATGAGGTGCTCAGGGACATGGTTTAGTGCTGGACCTGGCATTGCTGGGTTAACAGTTGGTATTAAAGGCTGAAAAAGACCTTTAATGGGTTCTGTAATTCTGTAATTCTATAAATATACATGTGCTGATGTCTGACAAGCATGGGATTACTATACATCTGGGTACACATGAAAAGGTAGGATCATACCTATAATAGGATATCTGCTACGCACCTACTGGGCAACACATCTGTTTTAATTTTTTTTCTTCTTTAGAATAATGACAATGCAGTCACTCCAGAGCAATCTGACTTTGGCTTAAGCATCTCAGCAGTCAGCAAAGCTGGAGGAGACAGCACTCACCCAAGAAAGGCTGGTGGAAACCTAGTATGTGATTTACGGCAGAAATGCATCTGTAGGGAAAACATCTGAAAGTTTTTCACAAATACCAGATGTGAACTTTTTGTGTCCGTGTTGATAAAGAATGATCCTGTATGATTAGCTGAAGAGTAAATTTTAATATTTGGGCGGTAATTCTTTGCCTAGGAGGCTCTGGTTGCATTAAATAATATTTCAAACATTGTCAATAAGGAAAAAATATTTCTGCCTTTAAAACCCAGTGGTAATGGCTAAAATTTAAGATAAATCTCAAATTCCTGAATGAGATAATAAGATGCTCTGCAGTAAAGGTCTTATAATGACTGAGGAGATGTGTGTTCTTTTCCTGTTGCTGCCACTGATTCTGTGGTCAGTTTTTGACATATTTAGGACTACAAGTGCAGTAAGGAAGCTAATTGCTGTAATGGCAAGCAAAATTTAGTCTGCAGTTTTAACAGTTAAAGCCTGTTAAAACATTATTTTCTCCTTTAGGGCCAAGTAATTGACTTCCATGGGATGATTCAGGACGCTATCAAAGTATCATCAAATGGAATAGCCTTGAACAGCCTTAACTGTGATCCAGATCCTTCAGTAAGTGTTTCTGCTCATATTTCCATCCAATGAGCATGAATTTCAGTTTTATATGAGAAGGAACAAAATAAAATGCTGCAATGAGGTTATCAGTCATTTCCATTCCAAAATCGTGTATTTCCTTCTTGAGTGGCCACAGTCGTACCTGATACTGGTCTAATTTGTTCACAGTTGTTTACTCTTCAAATATGAAAGTACATGACAAATACAAATAATACTGTATGATTTACAGAAAAAGAAAGTAAATCGCAGAAACCTACAGAACATCTGAGGGTGAAATTCTAGTTCCTGTGAATTCAGTATGTTATTTACTGTTCACCTCAGCTGAGGCAAGAGCAAGAGTTTATATAGTTGAGATATAGAATGTTCAGTAAAGTAACCCCTCCTGAAGTAACCAAGTAATTACTCCTTGACACAAGCCATGGCTTCTAGGACAGCTCATCCAACTTACTCAGTGCCCCTCTGCCTGGCAACTGCTACACTTGAGGAGACTTCCAAAAGAGAGTATGAGGAAGTGTGATGAACAATTTTTTACTCTTCTTAATCTATGTGGGGCATGCTTAGGACTGCATGTGGAAAAAACAAGCTGGTCGTTTTAATGTCAGTTCGCAGATTAGATTGCGTAAGATGAAAAGATGAGTTACTGCAAATATGGCTTCAAAATCTTTATTATTGATATTGGCTCAGTCGGTTAGAGCGTGGTGCTGATAACACCAAGGTCGCAGGTTCGATCCCCATTCAGTCCCCATGTGATCTAGTTGAGGGGCGTCCCTGCCCGTGACAGGGAGGGTGGGATTAACTCTAAAGTCCCTTCCAGCCTAGGCCATTCCATGATTCTATGATTCTATGATTATGATGTATCAGCTTTTTAGAAACTATTTCATAGTTTAAAAATAATTGAAGTCTGACAAGAACTTGTTTGTCTTTTTTTTAGGAACGGTTACTAAAACCCCTTAGTGCTTTTATTGGCATGACTGGTGAGATGAGAGAACTTGCAACGGTGGTGAGCAAAGTAAGATCAGATCTCTGTTTCAGTTACATAGAGATCTTGGTTATCTTTGTCATCTGAGAATGCAGTTTATTTCTTTTTACTGTCACTGATAGTGCTTATTCCTGAATGCGCAAGCTATTTCTCTTATCATGCGACCCCCAAGAAGTAATTTCTTTACATGTAACTGATGTTTCTGATACACAATAGGAGGAAGTAATTAAGACCATTCCTTGCGAATGGGGAACATGTAATCTAATCGTGCTGTACCCATGAGACTGGAGTAGCTTTCCCCTTTTTTCTTACTGCTACAGAAAATGTACAACACTGAAAAGAGAGATTTAAATACCTTAGCTAATACTAGCTTTTATCTAATACGTTATCTAACGGTGATCAAATGGTGGACCAAACCTTGGCTCAGCTCTGTGGGTGCAGTCCACGCATTCCAGGACGGGCAGTTTGACATATGGAGGAAATCCCAACTTCATTTTGCTCGTGGGTCGAGGTGCAGTCTAGCAAACAGGCCCTGGGCTACTGTGGATGAGCCTGGCCTTGACGCAGATAAGTGCTTTGCATGCGTCACCTCCAAGACCCCATGAAGCACTTGTCCAGAACACTTCAGGGTATCACAATGTTTGGTACTAAGTTTGACATGAAATTTGACTCTTTCTGGATATAAGAATCAGAAGTGGTATCAGCTGTTCTCCCACATACTTAAAATTATCTGTTTAAAAAGCCTCAAGACTTTTGCTGGCTGAATTTTCATAGCCCAAATTCTTGGTCTCCACGTTTTGATTTGCAGTTTAGTAAAATGGAAGTCTAAGAAATTTCCAGCCTTAAAGGAAGAGCATTTTCATTCATTTTGATTCCTGTCTGTTTTTCAATTTATGGTAACCCTTTAAAATAGTGTTTCTTGTTGCTACTTTAGCAAAAAAAAAAGCAATAGGGTTGCTTTAACCTTTGTTATGGTATGTTTTTTTAAAATGTGCTGGCATGTTACTGGTTGCTATGGTAATCAACACTGTGTAAATCAATAAAAATAAATAGCATGTGGTATCTATTTCACGACACAATCTAATTTAATTTGGAAACAGTTATGGAAGTCTCGACTTAGAATCATAAATCTGATATATCTTAATTTTCTGTTAATAGAAAGGGAAAGTGTGATCTACTCCATAAAAATAATTTTTCTAATTGTGTTAAATCAAATTTTCCACTCAGAAATAAGCACGTAATTTTTCTTCAGTCTCCAGGGACTGCCTGTTTTTATCTGGGAGCAGAATTTATCCCAAGTATTTGTACTGAGGATATGATATTTTCTGCAGAACAACTAATCTCTAGGAATGCAAAGCCACAAAGTAATACTACAGCAAGTGGAAAGATTCATAGAAGATTTGAAAAGTTTGATGAATTAAATTAAATTAATTTAGTGAGTGCTTCAGGGCATAGACTAATTACCGACTATCTTTTGATAGATGCTTAGGGGAAAATTTTCCTCCTGTTACAGAATTTCTCACAGCTTTTCTTGCGATATATAACATCTTGCGTAGTGTGGAGCAAATAGCAATTTTTCACAGTTACTTATAACTAACAACATAAGTAATAGGCTATAAAGTTACTTAGCATCAAGTTTAAAAGAAACAGAAGTATCTTCATATTGCACTTGATTAAACTGTGGGGATTAAACAGTACAGAACAAGCATGTTCAAAAAAGAGGTAGGAGAAATTCACTGTAGGATCAATGTCAAAGGATGTTTGAACTCAAAGACTAAGATGTAATTTTAATTATTGAAGTCCTTCAGTTGAAGATTTTGATGGATGTAAAAAATATGAATATGAACTAACCTGCCACTCCTATTGCTTATACTTTTTTTTAAACATACAACACTTGCCAGCCTCAGAGACGAAATGCTAGGGTTGGTTAACCTCCATACTGTGACAGATCTTCATATGTTTGTTGTTTTACTAAAATCAACTAACAGAAAGCAGATCTGAGGAGCAGATCTGCCCAGCATATACCTTTGGCAGCGTATATGCTCTTAGGGAAACGAGGGGCTCGAGGGGCAGCAAGGCACGATGTGGAAATGTTTGCTGTGTATGCTTCCTTCTCTGGAGGTCCCTAGTACGTAGGGTTCATATCACTGTATTACCACTCTTATTTTATAACCAAATCAATTCTTTTGCTATGCCAGAGATCCTCGTGCAGGACAAGTTTTACTAACAGGATGCAATGTCTGTTGCAGGACATTTATCTCCATAATCCAAACGTGAAGTGGGATGATATTGTTGGACTGGATGCGGCTAAAAGGCTAGTCAAGGAAGCAGTTGTTTATCCCATAAAGGTAAGGAGCTAAATAATTTTGAGAAAAACAGCGTTGGGCTTGATAGCATTTTCCTTGTATTTATCATGGTGGTTTAGAGTTCTCCCTATTTCTACCCTTTTTGTAAGCACTTCATGCTATAGGTATTGCTGTTTCATCTGACAGTGGCATATACATTTTACTGTAGGAAAATGACCTTTCAATATTAAAATTGTAAGTGTTGGGTCCTGTCCTTTGGCACCTTTGATAATTTAAGTGGTACTGGATTTGGTCTATATTAATTCAATGGAAAATGACTTACAGAAGAGAATGTCAAATCAATTGCATTTGAAGAATTCACTTGAAACACATGTCAAATGGTAAATACAATATTTTTCTCAGTATTCAGATCATGTATGTTTTATTGTTTTGGAGTGGTTTTATCCTCCTCTCTTCAAATTTCTTCAGTTTCCTGAATATGTTCAGAATAGTGGAGGTACGAGTTAGAATCCCTCGATTTTTTTATAGATGATACACTTTTAATCCCTGCATTACTTTTCTGTTTCCACAGTACCCGCAACTGTTTACTGGCATTCTGTCTCCTTGGAAAGGATTATTGCTCTATGGACCACCAGGTATGGAGAGCTTTATATCCTATCTGTTCGTTTATCACTGCTTCTGGTCTTGTCCCGTGGTAAAATCATTGATGCTAGCTAGATCAAATGTGTTAATAAAGAGTGTTTTCTGTAACGTGAAACAAAAGGAAAGAGCATTAGAGGATTACGTCTGTCTCTGACACTCACACCTGTCCATTTGCCTTTCTCATCACCCTTGACTATTTTCACACCTGTATCTTCCAAAACCAGTACTTACACTAACCATTCGGGGGAGTTGAGAACACAGTATCTTTGCCTTTTTACAAAATGTAAATAAATCTGGCATTCATTCACCTTCTTAAGGAAAATGTCTTTTGTTTCTTCTGCATCTGGGGGTTGTTTTGGAAATGGAGAGAAGCTTTGCCCTCTTGCATGCTAGCTGAGTGTTCTCCGTGTCAGCACGGCTTCCCTTCTCCCTCTGCTCCACTTTGCCCCGAACACTACCACTGTGAGATGGCTGGGAGGGGACAGAGGGCACAACTACTGCTTGGGTCAGGTTGACACGGCTGTCACTGCAGTAAACTTCACTTGTTCCTGTGAAGGTTAAGCTGTACTTGCTGCAGAAGGCATCTGGCAATTTCAACACATGGCCCTTTGCAATGTGGTGACTGCATTTGCAATGCTGTGTTAGTTGTATTTCTCCAGACAATCTTGGAAGGGCCACAGAAATGATCAGAGGGATGGAACACCTCTGCCATGAGGCTGAGAGCTGGGCCTGAAGAAGAGAAGCTCTGTGGAGACCTTATAGCGGCCTGCCAGTGCCTGAAGGGGCTGCAGGAAAGATGGGGAGGGACTTTTTAGTAAGGCCTGTGGTGACAGAACAAAGGGCAATGGATTTAAATTAGGAGAGAGGAGATTCAGGCTAGATATAACGAAGAAATTTTTTACAATGAAGGTCATGAAACACTGGCACAGGTTGCCCAGAGAAGTAGTGGAGGCCCCATCCCTGGAGATGTTTAGGCTCCAGGTTGGGCTTGATGGGGCTCTGAGCAACCTGATCTAAAGATGTCCCTGCTCACTGCTGGGGGGTTGGACCAAATGACCTCTAAAGGTCCTTTCCAGCCCAACACACATTCTATGATTCTATTACTTTTCATATTTTACTCTTTTTTTTTTCTCTTACTGGTAGTAGAATGAAGGGGAACTATTCAAACATTTGTGTTGTGTTTATTTAGAGAGTGAATTCCCTCAACACTGTTGTTCGTAGGTACTGGAAAAACCTTGCTTGCCAAGGCTGTAGCCACAGAGTGCAATACAACCTTTTTCAACATATCAGCATCCACCATTGTCAGCAAATGGAGGGGCGATTCTGAAAAACTTGTCCGGGTAAGACTCACGCCTCATGTTAGGGGTTGGAAGGGACCTCATCTCATTCTTGTACTTTAACAAACATCAAGTTCTCAGTTAAAGAGCTGGAGTGTAACACAGAACCAGAAAGCAAGTATTCCTCTGATACTCAGTCTTTCCTGTCTTGGACAAAACATGGTGACCCTGTTCATAATCTAGTTCTTAAAATGGGGATAACATCACTTCTGCGGAAGTCTCACAAAGGATTCTTGCTGAGGAATTTTAGTTCTGTAATGTAAGATGAAGCAGATGTCCTGAAGGCAGAAAAGATTTTTCACTCACTGAATAAGAGATAGGCAAGCAGAGTTCGTAACTAAAGTAGAATTTACTTAATGACACCTTCAAAGAACTTTACATCATTTCTAGTTAATATTGCTAGTCTTTAAGGCATGGAATTGGCAAAGAATTCCCTTGTCACAAGGATCTTACAGTCAAATGTAGATGTGTGCTTTGTCCTTTAAGATGGCATATTATTTTTCTGGCATTCACCTCCTGTGTTATTGATCCTCTTGACAACTGTCTCAGCAGCTTCCTAGAAGTTTCACTTCCTGCAGGAGTAGGGATGGGACATTCTGGTTTTTGACACCATCATCCAAAAGGTTTCTGCAACAATATTGAAACTGTGTCATTCTACCCTTCATTGTATTTTTGGCAGAATTTGAAAATGAAATGAGGTTATAGATCAGGACAACTTTTAAGTATTGTGTGAATTTGGATCCTACAATCACATGAAGCTGGTGCAGGAGCTTTCTGAAGCTGTGTGAAGTACATATGGGTTTTGTGGTTATTTTGGAGGCATAGCCATTCATCCTGTTTTCCTCAGTTCTGAACTGTATTGATGTCATTTTTGTATTTTATATTTGTAATAAAATTGTAGATTGGTCATGGACTGCTTGTCCCTGTGGGCAAATAACTTAAATCCTGTGCTGCCTATCCAAAGTACAGAATATAATATAGTTTTTAATTTGTTTTTTGTTCAGATTTAAAAGCGCTGTATTAATATGTATTTTTCAGTGATATTTATTTAAAAGCTCAAGGAACACTTCTGTGAGGAAGAACCGACAATATGCTCTTACTGCTAGTATAAGCCTCTCTATGTTTACAGAAAAATAGATTAAACTTCCTTCTCCAAAGGGCAGACCCAGACTTTTTGTGACAGCTTAATATTCTCTTTTTAAATCTTGATTGTTCAAGCAGATTATGTTTGTTTTCATGAGGAAAAACAAAAGAACTGCTTGACTGCTATCAAAAGAATCAGTCCATTTTCTTTCATTATGATTCAGCTGACTTGTAAATTATTTTTTTTCCTCAAATCCTTATTTAAAAAAAAACACCTACAAATGGAGCAACAACAAAAGACGGATGTTTAATCTCTGATAACAGTTTAGGAGTTCCTGGAATCCCAGATGGATCATTTTCTTCTATCCCATTATTTGCAGGGTACTCTGATAGGATTTAGCCAGAAAGATTTACATACAAAGACGGGATTACGTGGCTGTGTTCCTTGTATTTCCTTCACAAACCTTTCAGAGTGTGAGAGGATTTGGGAACCTTCAGCCTACTGAGCCTTTTCCCAGCAGATATCCATCCATCCCCCTTTGTCCTAGAAGTCTGGAATGTGGGTGCTTTCATTTATCTTGTGTGCCAATGGCCCTTTGATGTTTTTTAGTGTTACTTCATCTTTTCTTTCATGTTTACTCTTCTCTCTAAACAGGTCTTATTTGAGCTTGCCCGGTACCACGCTCCTTCCACAATTTTCTTGGATGAGCTGGAGTCAGTTATGAGTCAGAGAGGCACTGCTTCTGGGTAACTATTGAGACCATTTCCTATGGCTTAAGCAGAATGTTCATCCCACTTTTACCAAATCTTTTCAACAGCGTGTGTGTATGCACGTTCAGGTGCCAACCAGTCTTCAGTCACAGAGTGCACATGTTAAAAATAAATCTTAGCTAAACTAAAGCCTGAGGCTACTCTATAAACTCCAGCAGGAAAATGATCGGGCCTCTGTTTTTTATATTTTATTGTCGTTATTATTACTTTGATAATGCTAATTTCCTTGACTTTTTATTAGGCGGTTTTGCTTGTGTTCTGTTGTGGTCTTCAGGAGCTTCACCACATGTTGTTGTCAGAACGCCTGTCAGCTTCCAAAGGGCTGCCTCGTGGGCACATTGCGTGCCCTGTGGGGATTTAAGGAGCCAGATCTAGTGGTTTCATTCACCAGAGGCAAGAGAAACAAGCATGAGGGGCGTGTTGGGTGAAGATTAGCAAGGAACTGCGGATCCAGCAAGAATTTGAGAAGGAGGAGTGTGCAAGAGTATACAGCTAGTGGTGCTGTACTTCAAAATAAGGGGTGTGAAGTGAAAATAAAGGCAGTGAGGGGGAAACGACAGGTGACTGATTAGAGGCGAGTAAGAAGCAGCTGGTTTTGTGACACTTTTGTCAAGTTTAGGCATAGCAGGGTAAGATGGATCGTACATGGTGGAATGGCATTTTCATGAATAGGACAGATTTCGGTGGTGTTATCAGGACTTCCAGATGCAGGAGCAGGAGGATGTTACTAATGTCATCTGTGATGTAGGTGGTTTATCGTTATAACCAGATTGAAATGGTTAGGGATGAGGAAGAAGAAGGAAAAACATAAAATTATTATTACGACCATTAGTATCCCATTACAGTGGATTTTATGTACTGTGAATTATATGCTTACAAAGATGTGTGAATAGACTGTCATATTGTAAAGATACAATTTGTAATAATTGTCAATTAATAGCTATAAATTATTGACCAGATTTTTTTTCATATATATATTTTTAAAGCTCTCATTAACATCACTGGAGTATATATTTTAATAAGGATTTTTATGTAAGAATTATGTAGTTATTTTTGACATATCCTCATTAAATATTGACACAGCACCAGCGTGTGGATGCCTTTGCAGAAATAACCCATTAAACCTGAATTGCAGCTCTTTCCATCTAAGGCCCTGATGTTTTCTCTGAGTTTGATTCAGGAGTTTCGAAGAACTCCACGTCTGGGACCAGGAGTTCAGATTGGTTTCCTGCAAAATTGGTTACCTGGATCAGGGCCAGAGTTCTAAGCACTTTGCAAAAAATCCCCTTCTTTTTTTGAGGAAGGATCCTTTCTGTGTGGTCTCTGCCCCATTTTAAAATTAATTTCAATACGGCATGTTTTTCTGTTTGCTTTTGATAGAATGTTTTGCAAAATGTTGCATTTGGTAGTAGCTATATCTCCTTGTGGCCAGTTAAAATTCGCTCAGAGAAAAATGCCAGTAGAATGCCCTGAAAAGGTAAATGTGTTTGTTATTTAATGGCAACTATCATGTTATAAAAGTTCTCTTACACAGATCAATTGATCGAAGCCTTAGCTGTTTTCCAGTAAATGCCAACATCGTGTGAAGTTTAATGCAGAAAAAAAATAAAAATAAATACTTTCCTTGGATTCAGTGATAGTGAATTCTCCTTACTTTAATGCACCAAAAAGAGTCCATTTAAGTAATCATTAGAAAGCTTGATTTTAATGCTTAGATGTTAGCTAATGGAGCTTAATCATGCTTTGAACTGGGGCAAAACTGTGACAAGGGCTCAGTTGCTGTGAATGACACTGTATAAATAAAGATGATTACTTTAATGCACTGAGCAAATAATATTTCTCTGCATCTTGGTAGTGGTGAACATGAAGGAAGTCGGCGGATGAAAACAGAATTACTGGTGCAGATGGATGGCTTGGCCCGATCTGATGATCTTGTATTTGTTTTAGCAGCTTCCAATCTGCCATGGTAAGAGATCCAGAGAGTACATTTTGAATACATTTGCATGAGCTTCTAAGCACAGATAAAGATTTTATTTAGACTTTTGCAGAAAAAGCCTTGATATTTGGTTAAAGCATTTAAAGATTAATTTGGAGCTTTTACTTTTAAACTCTACAATTCTTGCTATTTGTGCCACATGAGAATAATCCATAATAAAGTCAACATATGCTGGTGCTACCAGCTGCTAATATTTAAAATGGAGTATTTGACTTCATAGGCAAGTTATTTACTATGTTTAAGCTAAGAAGGGTTTCAGCCTGGAGCTGTAAGGTGCTTAAAACATCTAGTGCTTAGAAGGATACTCCATAAATAGGAATGCTGGATTTATTGGTATCAAATGTGACTTTTAAAAGTTGAGGGGCAAAATTCTTCCATTTGTTTAACATAATTTATAACAGAAGAATAAACAGTTTAAGATTCGAACTAGGGCACTTCATCGTGTTGTTCCCCAAATGTGTAGGACATGGACTGAGAACAAGACAGACGGGAGAGGGTGAGGTAGGGAGGTAACATTTCTAATTTAACGACCTTGGATGCTGGGGGGAGGACAACAGACAGCAAAAATGCCCACCTCATGGGCCTCCTGGTATGTGTCTCCCATGGCCACTGTTGCTTGTTCATGTTTTCTACAAAAATACTTGTGATGGTCTGATTTGTAGCTCACTTAAGCATTTTCCAGAGTGGAACCCAGCACCTGTACAGAGAGGTGAAGCCTCGTTGATGATGGGCTTGGTTTTGAAGTTACTATTCATAGGTCTGGAATTAGTCTATGGATTTCTGTTTGCCCTGAGACTCCCCTTCCCCCTGGGCTACCAATCCATGAAAAAAAAAAGAGAAATCTGTGCACTGAAAGCCGAAAGGGGAACCACAGCAAAGTAAATTGTGGAAGTTATCTGTTTGGTAAAGGACAGTCTTGGAGCCACATGTCTGCAAAAAAAGATGGGCTGGGCGCAAGAAAGATTTTTTTTCTTCCTTTCCCTGAAGTGTACATGAAACAGAGAAATCCAAGGAGTCTGCTGGGGACAGTGTCTGAATAGCTAATGTTTTTTGCAGTTTGCTGATAATCATAGCACTGAAATATTTCTTGATATCCATGTCCTTAAAGGCAGGCAGATCCAAGTGGGCCTATTCACCTCTCACATTGTAGAGATTTGACATTAGGAAAAATTTCTTCACTGAAAGGGTTGTTGAAGCATTGGAACTGGCTGCCCAGGGAAGTGGTTCAGTCACCATCCCTGGAAGGATTTAAAAGATGTGGATCAATACTGATAACAGTATTGATACCTGGTAATGTTGCCTGTGTACATGTGGTGCTTACAGACATGGTGAACCTGGCAGTGTTGGCTTAGTGGTTGGGCTTGACGGTCTTAAAGGCTGGTCTTTTCCAAACGATTCTATGATTCTAACAGGTGCAGCAATTCAGAACAATTGAGATACCCACAGGGCTCAGTGCTGTTTTAACACCTTCACTGATGATTTAGACAATGCGACAGAGGGCACCCTCAGCAAATTTGCGGGTGATACAAAACTGGAAGGAATAGTTAATTGACCAGAGGGTTGCGCTGCCGTTCAGAGGGACCTTGGCAGGCTGGAGGAGTGAGCCCACAAGAATCTCAGGAAAGCTCAAGTGCAGGTAATGAAAAACTGGCACAGGTTGCTCAAATTGGTTCTGGAGTCTCCATCCCTGGAGACTCAAAACCTGACTGGCTGACCCTGATTTGGGCAGGGCATTGGACTAAGTGATCCCCAAGAGATGCCTTCCAACATCAGCCGTTCTGTGATGCTGTAAATCAAAGCAAGGGCCTAATCTAGGTTCTGTGAGAGTAATTCAAAGTATTTCTCCCTTCTGAATGTACGAAAGCCTAAGGGGAGTGAGTGGTCTTCTAAGTTGGCATGGAGGCACAGCTGCTGTGTAAAACAAGCAGTGTCTTACCCTTCAGTATCCCTCATTACAATTAGATGAATTAAAACAAATACCTAAGAACTCATTTGAGAATTACCCAGTTCTTATTCTGTGATGTAAAGGCTGGAGTCGTAGAATCATGGGAAGAGATTTGGTCTGGCCCCTTCAGGGACCGTCGTCTGCCTCTCTCTATGGCCTGCCCAGGGCTTTCAGGCTCTTTAACTAGGATAACGGTGGTGCGAGCACCTAAAATTAATGTAGAAATTAGATGTGCAAGTTAGGCTGGTTCCTACCCTGGCCCAACAGTGTGAATATAAAGCCATCACTGGCTTTCATAGCCATAATAGCAGAATATGTGTGTTGGTTTGGGGGGATTTATGTCTTAGATAAACTCATGAATTTAAATCAGTACAAAATCCACCCCATTTTGTGTTACAGTATCTACATCAAAGGAACTGAGCAGAATTTAATTATGTTCCAGTTGTGTAAGAAAATGCTGAAAAAAAAATAGCTGCTGTGTGTGAGAACAGTTAAGTTTGTAAGAGAATCAATACATTAATAATACATTTGTCTGTTTGTGGTTTGTTAGTAATACACTATGAAGGTCTATGTTATTGTAGCATTGTTACCCTTTTAGAAAGAGAAACGCCAAGTAGTGCATCGTGCCTTTCTGTGGTCTCCGAAATTTGCCCCTGAGTAGCGAAGCTCCACATGTAATGCTGCAGCGTGGCAGTATTAAAAAGGATCGGATCTCTTCACAGCATCCAGGTCTTTCTGCCCTTCCGCACTGTCTTGAAGTAAAAATTGTATATTTGGAACTCACTGAGGAGGAGTTTGGAGATAGCAGCTGGTCTGAAGGCCACTGTGTGGCTGGTGCTGGATCTCAGGTTCTTGGAGACAGGTTAATGTAAGCATGAGGCTGAGCTCTCTCTGTACCCTTCTGCAGAAGGAGGTTCCTGCATGTATCTTGTTAACACCTTGCCGTGTGCAACTGATAAATTCTTTCTGGAAAGCCATGCAAAAATTACAGAGCACAGTTTGGAGTGTTTTATGCAGGGGATTTTTTCATCATTTTGCGATTCTGGAGTGCTAATTTTTGCAGGATTTCTTCTTTGAAACATTAAAAATTACAAGTAGATCCAAAATCACTTCTATTTTGAGGGAACTGCTCCCACATCAATGAGCTGGCAATCTGCATTGGTATGAGGGTGTCAGCTGAGCCATTTTGAGAAGCCAGCTCTCAGTTTCCAAAATTTTATACCCAAGAGCTTAGAATTTCCTTTTGGACTTTCTCAACATGGTCCACAGGCAGGTTGGTTTTTCCCATCTCTCAAGCAAATCCAACCTGTAAGTATAATGACTGGGTTGTGTGGCAGAAATGTGCATGCCACAGAGAATAGATTTTAGGATGTAGCTGAGTATTTGTTTAAAAAAGTGGTTTAGAGGGATGGAAAGCTAGGGAAAGGTAGTGAAACCCATGAGTGTCTTCCATCATCATTGCGGCTGACAGCCTTGAGGAATATGGTCACTGGAGTTTGAACCCCCTTTAACATCTCAGCTCCCTGTTTGGAGATTATTTTTATGTGTATTAGGCGACGTTCAGTCCTGCTGTAAGACCTCAGGCTTCAGCTGCGTAGGGATATTTCAAAGCAAAGTTTCAGAATGCCTAGTACTCCAGTCCAAGGCTGTGGCTTCACAGCACAGCTCTGTGGTCTTGCAAACATTTGGCATTAAGCTGGATTTCAAGAGATTTGTTTAACTTGGGTATTTATTGATCATGAAAAAAAAATTAGTACCAAGCTGCTTTTAGATGAATGAAAAGAAGCCTAAACAAAGCTCTTTACGCTGTCCTAAGCTGCACTGCAGCTATCGATCTTCCTCTTCAGCTGGTGCTTGCTGCCCAGCCTTGCTTCCTGCTACCCCTCAGCAAGGCTTTTCCTAAGGACAAATTACTTGTTGAAATGATTCAATGAAAATAAATAAAGTAAAGGCCCCACTAGTGAAGAGATGAAGTGATCTTTAACCACGTAGTGAATGTTTCCTAATGCGTTAGGTGGGTGTGATTCAACTTCCACTGCAACAAAGGATCCTGCCCTTCTGCCCAAGGTGAGTCCTTTCAAAGCTGTGAGTGTGTGGCCAAAATATGACTTCAGGAAGTGGTTGGTTGCAAAACTCAAGCCAAACCTGGGCTTACCCTGTAGGGAGCCCTTTCGTCCCCCTCGGCAGTGCCTGGGTGTGTCTGGTGGAGGAGAGCGAGGCAGGAGAGTGGAGGAAGAGGAGCAGGAGAACATGTGGAGTGAGAACAAGCCCCCAGCTTGTGGAAGCTCTGCCCAGGCCATCTGCACAGGAGGATGGGAGGTGGGAAGGATGAGAAAGTCATTTATTCTTGGTGCCTTTTTCTCCAGAGCACTGATCGCAGTAGTATGGACCAGTCAGCCTCTGTTGCTGTATCTGGGTTCACCTCTGGAGTTGTTGATGCCTTTTAATTTTTGCCTAGAATGCCTTCATTACACCTCTCCCTTCTGGAAATTAAAGTAAGTGTTCCTCTTGTTTATCTTCATGGAATTTGGGAGTCATAACATGGCATGATGCCTCCTGATGTCAACCTGGGAGAGCTCTGAAAAGCCACCCTCTTTTCTCGGTCCTGCACAGCTCTGGGTGTCTTTCCTTGAGCATTTTGTAGTGCTTTTATTGGCTGTTGTTTCGGAGGACGTTTTCGTTGGCTCATTGCTTATTATTCCAGTCTGGTTAATGTCACTTAACCTTGCATTTGATCACTAACAAAACAATTTAGCAAACGACCTAAACACTTGACAGAAATATTATGCCTTTATTTTCCTCTTTAGCCAACAAGCAGGGTCACTGTGAACTTTCTGGATAAACAGAGGAACTCTGTGTGTCAATGACCTTATTTACAGAACACGGCTAGGGAGCGCATGAAACTGTGATCTTGGGGGACACCCCAGGAGTGCTCTGAAGCAGAAGGCATCATGGAAAACAGAATCCTTTTAAAGGTTTTGTAGTTTGTCCGCAGAAACTCTGTCTGCGGTTGTCCTTTGCCTGCAAGGGCAGTTTAGAGTTCCTGCACAGGCACCTCTGAAACCATGAGAGCTTTTTGCCCTGTTTGCGCAGAGGATGATAGTATGGATAAATAACAGCCAAGCGGTTGGTCAGCCAGAGAGTATTTCCAGCCAAGTAAACAATCTTGAGGAGAAGTTGAGCTGAAAAATAAATTTGAAAGCAGTGTAGGGGCCTAACATGGTTCTTTGTCTGGTCTGGGTTGGACCCTGTGTGAGAGGCATTGCACTGAATGTTGAATGGCATCGTAAACAGCCTGAAAATATCACTAATAACACAAATAGACCAACAGCCATTGATTGGTAAGCTCTGGTATTTACTTCTGAAACCTTGATTAGAAGTACTGGGGTGAATCTGAGTGAATTCCTGTTGTCCTCCGAGTTCCTATCAATCTGGTTTTCTAGCTTTTGCTTTCTTTGCCCTGGGCTCAGCACACGTGGAACAGGCGTGATGAGGTCCATGGAGAACTTAGGCAGACACCTTAGATGGGGATTTAGGAGCCCATTTTTCATTTTCTTTGTCATGTGCGATGCCAGTAGACAACATTTACTATTAAAAAAAAAAGGACAAGTCACCAAAGCTGACAAAATAAGCTTGACTGGTGTGCTGCAGATCTGTCTTGAGCTGGCTTTGACCTCCCTGTAAATTAAAAAGGAGTTTCATACAAGAAGCATTGCTTGAATATTGACTTTGCTGGCAAAAAAAGATGTCACACAGGGAATCAGGAAAGGTGGAGGAAGGTTTATTTAAGCACACCTATAGTCCCAGACTGCAGGCACAGCCCTCCAACAGCTGGCTCAGCCAGCAAGGCTGCAAATGGTGCTTCAGGCTCCTCTTTTTCCTCTGCAGAAGGCACATGGAAGTGAGTTTCCTCTTGATGAGAGTTTCTTGGCATGTATGAGGGCTGGATTTTATTTTAAACTGAAATAACAAGTCTGTGACTGAATGGGGCCAGTAACAGCACTCGAGAGGATAATAGCTCAGAGCAGCTCCTGGAGGGTATTAGAGACTTAGGAGTAAATATTTTCTAGCCGCTATTGCTTCTTGAAAATCGTGTGGACGACTGGGGTACTTGTAGACTGTTCCTGTTACACGAGTGACAAGGGATGAGCTGGAATAGGAGTTTGCATTCACGTATTTGGTTGTGTTACTGTTAGATGCAGACAACTGAAAAGCGGTTGGGGAAAAAAAATAGATTTATATGGACTGTTTGGATGCGTGTCTGAGAGGAGCTGGCATGCCGGGCATACCAGGACTCCTGACACGCAGCAGAATCTGTGGCACTGGCAGGAAGGACTGTTTCTAGGTGGTGATGAAATGCATTGCGAAATGAACAGAAAGAAACATGCATTTTTCTTTCAAGATCCCTTTGTGCATCACAAGCAAGTAAAAATTAAGAGCAGGCCAAACCTTCTGTATTTTACCACTTTCTTTTAGGCAAAACACCTTTATCAGTGTTGATGTTGACAGCATCATAGTTTTTTGCTCACTGTCACATTCATCCAGCTTGTCCATCCTTTACACGATCCTATTTATAATGATATTTTCCTTTGTGGCAGTGCCCCAAGCAGACAATTTGTAGTGTCTCCTTAGTAGCAGAAGGGGGAAAGGGAGAGGTTGCTACTGACAAGACATGCTGCAGGGAAGATAACTACAACTTCTGGTTGTTACTGTTCAGCCTCTCTGTGACAAGCCAGCGTATCACTGACATACTGAACAGGGATACACTGGATAATTAATATTTTCTTAATCAAAATTAGGTTGACACAGTAACAGTTGGGGTTGAAAAGTATCAGTCCCTGCAGCGAGGAGCTTGCTGTCAGCGCATTTTTGCAACAAGATCACAGAATCACAGAATCACAGAATGTCAGGGGTTGGAAGGGACCTCTGAAGATCATCTAGTCCAACCTTCATCCCAGCACACCCAACCACTACACCACAGCCTCAAGTGCCAGATCTACTTTTTTTTTAAACACCTCCAGGGTTGGTGACTCCACCACCTCCCTGGGCAGCCTGTTCCAGTGCCTCACCACTCGTTCAGTAAAGAACTTCCTCCGAATATCCAATCTAAACTTACCCTGACGCAACTTGAGGCCATTTCCCCTTGTCCCGTCATTAGTAATTAGAGAGAAGAGACCAGCACCAGCCTCACTACAGCCTCCTTTTAGGTAGTTGTAGAGGGCAATGAGGAAGGTCTCCTCTCAGCCTCCTCTTCTCCAGACTAAACAAACCCAGCTCCCTCAGCCACTCTTCACAGGGCATGAGACAATTGCCCTGAGACAATTCCTCTCTTCCTTTGGTTGCAGGGAGTTGGATTCTGCAATGCTGCGGCGGCTGGAGAAGAGGATTTTGGTCAACCTCCCAAATAAAGAGGCGCGGCGGGCGATGATCCAGCACTGGCTGCCCGCTCTGAGCAACAGCGGAGGAGTGGAGCTGAGAACGGATCTGGACTACAGTTTGCTGGGCCAGGTGAAACAGCGCTGCAGCGAGGACAATGCCCGTTCGGGGTCTTCATGGGTGGGAACTGTTGGTAGGAGTGACGTACATCACCGAAAGTGGTGGGATCACAGCAGGATTCGTCCGGAAGGTTGGGACAACACCTCTGTGTGCAGCAATTGCAACATACAGGGCTGGGGGAAGGACCTCAGCTCGGCTGGAGGCTCCAGCCAAAGGGAGCGGGGCCGAATGTTTCACAGGCATGTCCCTGGCTGTGGAAATCGCTGGTCTCTCGCAGCTTTGCTTGCAGAATGGTGTATTCTGATCCCCGCTGTTGGGCCAGCTTTTCAGCCTTAAATACAGGGAGACTTGCAGCAATAGTG
>NW_009730257.1:29949-45577 GCF_000703405.1 Apaloderma vittatum
GGGAAGGTTTGTCACAGCTCCACTGCTGACGGAGAAAAGATTGTTTAGGCAGTGAAGATTCACTAGGTATCAGGCTTTCTCCATTCAGCCCTTTGTCACATCCTAAATTCTCTGAAAATACCTTACGGCTTACCCAGCTGGCCCTTTTTATGTCTGTTCAGAGAGATGGTACAGCTCAGGTTTTGTTTCATAAATGTTAGAAAGGAAATATAGTTATTTTATTTACAGGGAAGCTGGGAACAGATACAGAAAGATGTATTTGATTTGAACTACAGAAAATTGCCCTTTAGAAAGAAAATGCTCGGTATTTTCTTTGCACCTACAATGTACGGTGGGCATTCAAATCACGAACAAGCAACTTAATGTTGAGGGGAGCATGCTTGTAAAAATATATAAATGCATGTATATGCACAGGGACAGATTTTACAAGTATTTTATATAAATATATATGCCTGTAAATGCCATTCTTGTCTGATTTGTGGGCCTGTAAGCCATCCTGTATCATTCTGATCCCATCACAGGAAACAGACGGGTACTCAGGCTCAGACATAAAACTCGTGTGCAAGGAAGCAGCCATGAGGCCAGTGAGGAAAATCTTCGATGCTCTTGAAAATCATCAGCCAGGTACCACAGCTCTGAGAATCGCCTCTGGGAAATGCTGATCTATTGCTGTTAACACTGGAAATTATCACGTTAGGCCCAGCAGGTGGAGCTCTGTTACCTGCTTGGAAAAGGTTTAAACTGTGTATTTCCAAAACATTTACCTAACATTTCTGAAAATCACCTTTTTTTAAAGCTTCAGTATCTCTGCTCTCTGTAGAAATATGATTTTTTTTCTTTATCTCACTAGGTTTATTGATTTGGTTTTGTATACCATGTGTTGGTTTGGTAAAAAGTGTGGTAATAATAACAGTATTTAATCAACTCTCTTCTCTGTAGGTAGCAGTAACTTACCCATGATCCGATTGGACACGATCACAACAGCGGATTTCCTGGATGTGATCGCCCACACCAAGCCATCAGCAAAGAACCTGAGCCACAAGTACACAGCTTGGCAGAGAGAATTTGAGTCCGTTTGAAAGGACAAACCTCAAAAGACTGAAAAATTCCAAGACTTCTGCTATCCAAAGTGGCATCGCCTTGCCTCCAAAGGATGGATGATGGGGAAGGAAGCGCTGTTGTTTCTAGTGAAGAGAATGGCACTGGGAAATCTTCACTTCCAGAATTTAATGGGGAGGGGACATTTAGTCATTTATTACCTATTTTCAATGACCATTTGAAAAATGTTCTCAATGGAAATAATACAATGGTGGTTCCTCTATAAGGAAGACTCCTACCTCCATTTTTATGTATAAAGACTTAGTGCTTGCTTGTCAGTCTTTATTCATGACAGTTGTCTACAGGTTTAAGGTAGAACTGTAGCAGAAACCTTAAGAACAGTTATGTAATTAGTGTAATTTTCCCTTTATAAGACTTGCAGTCAACATAACTTCAGTAGCACAGACCTGCACCCTTTTAAATGAAACCTTTGGGACATTAGCAATGCCTTATAAATTTGGTTCGTTTGTCATCGTTTTCAGCTGAGATCATATCTGAAAATTTCACTTTCCAGTTGGTTTGGGGTGCTTCCCATGTGGAAAAAGCAAGGAATTAGGGGAACGTTGCAGACATTGTAGAAAATGAGCAGATACGAGCTAGCGTAACTAGAAACTGCATTGGTCGTTACCCACTGGTTTCCAACCAGCCATAAAATGCAAAAGGGGAGTCTTTGCAGGGCAGTGGTAAATAGTAGCCAAGCTGGAGACTTTGCTCCTTTAACGTGGCCAGGTAAGCAGCCAGGACTGCCTTTTAATCAGCGATTTTCAGGCTCTGGGGTCTCGTTGCTGCCCCTCTTGCCTGGAAACAGTTACTCCCTGCAGCGTGCTCGACCAGCAGCGCGCCCACGCTCGGGTAAGGGTGCCTGGGAGAGATGCGGGGACACCTCTCATGTCCCTGCCCTGCAGCGGGAGGGAACAGAGCAAAGCTGTCGTGTGGGTCCTGGGAACTCGGGCAGAGCGACGGGCTGAACGTGAGCAAGCAGCGGGAAAAAAACACCACAAGCTTCTGAGCACGGGGAGATCTCCCGGGGCCGGTGCTGCTGCCGGTGGCGCTGCTCTTGCAGTCGCTGCCGGAGGGACCCGCCCGGGGGCTGCTGCAAAGAGTCTCCACATTTGCAAGAAACGAAGATACATTGGCTCTTTGCATTTCAGGCACAGCTTGTGGGTGTTCCTGCCTCAGGCCTGTTCCAGCCCACACACACCATCAGTCTGGTTTTTTTGTTCTAGCATCACTCACATTGTCAGAAGTCTTCATGGGCAATGTCTTCATCGCACTTTGCTTACAGATCTCTCGGCTCCTCGCTCTGACTACGGGCCAAAGACCTGACGTACTCCAAGCAGTACCCAGCACGGTTTCAGAATATGTGAACAGCACATGTGTGAATTTATTCAAATCTGCGGGTTACAGTTGATGAGGGAGCACAAACAGTATCTGAAGTTGACTTTTGTTCCTGGAGGGCTTATTATTTCTTGTGCTTCTATTCTGTTCGCACGCTCTGTCTCAGAGTGCAACCAGAGTTTCACATTCATTCATCATGGTGATTCTTCTTAACAAGAACGAGCATGGCTCATTAACACAAAACTCTGTTTTCAATAAGGTTAATACTCCAGTAATGCGTAATTACAATCTAATAATTTAACACTCAGGAGCACTGTAAAACAACTGTAAAGGACTTTGATTATTACAGTTTGCAAATGGACCAGAAAAAAAATATCTACCGTCATTACAAAGTTGGTTCATATTGGGGGATTTAGCACATAGGAAAAGCATCGCATGCTACAGAATTAAATTTCATTTTACAGCTCTACTAACCAACTGTGTAAAAAATGGAATCTGTCCCCATGGCCTGTAAAGGATTTCTCCCACAACATTAAAAAGAAACAAGAAAAAACCCAACAATAGTGAAATTTTCTAACTGTAGCATTAATAGGACCCTGCTGAAGACTAATTTCAAAAATTCGCAGTCTCTAAGGCATTTAATACCAGATTTTTGTTTCTGTACCATTCTTTTTAATAAGGGCATCTAATTAAAACATCTGTAAAATGCTGGCAGTTTTATGTAAAGTTTGAAAAACAAAAAACAGGCTCTGCTCTAATGAGAGGAAAGGTATCAGCAGTAGTTGTTATTATTAAACAATGGTGATATTTTAATTTAAAAGTAACTCCAAATGTGCATAATCTCTAAATTAGCATACTCTGTGAAATCATGACAGGCTGACTAAGGCTCGGCGAGTCTTTGAGGTCTATTTACTTGAGTATTTCCAGTGGGTTGGTTGTTGGGGTTTTTTTTTCAGTTTAGCTTATTCAGCAGCAGAACATGACACCTCCCAGACAGTGCTCTTGATCAGCTACTTCTTGAAAACTGCAAATGAACAGAACTCCCTGGCAGGCTCCCTGTAATCATGCAGGAAAGTGGCTGTGCTGGCTGTAGCCCTTCTGTCTCACCTGCTGGATACCCTCAATCCTCTGCCCTTTCACAACCCGAGCGGAAGGAGCTCACGGCGAGGTTTCTGATGCAAGGCATGCATTGATCCTGTGACCTTAATTTTTCAAACAAGAGTAAAGGAAATCACATGATGCAGATGTTTCTTCAAGCTAACTACTCCCTTTCTCATAGCAGGTGCTCTAGGATATGTTCCACTGCCTCTGGGAAACTCTCACAGGTTAAGTAAGGAGCTGGATTGATTTTGTCTTCATCTGCCGGTCGATATTTACCTGCAAGAGATTAACAAAAAATGCATTTACTGAGCTCCTTTGAATATCTTTTTTTTTCCCTGAAAATTACAGCTGCCTCAGACCAGTAATAACAGCCATTGTAAGAGGAATGCCCACCTGAGGTTCTCCTGCAACAAACACCCTGCAAGTCCTCTCTAAACCAACCCTGAGCCTTGACGAAGATTCCTCCAGGGGCAGCTCTGGGTCAGAATTAGTGTTATTTACACACTGGTTTAATTCTGCTGTACTGGCACTATTTGCTCACTGACTATTCACATATTCATCTTGTAGGGTCTCTAAATAATACAGTTATAATCTCCCTTTTTTATGAGGAAGAATAGGATTACTTGCTTTCATTTTTAACATAGTGGAACTCTGTGGCACAAGCAGCTGCACCTCAGAAAGACCTTACTCAGGCCATGGTGCCATCAATAACACTGGTAACACCCGTCAGTCCCTTATGGTTCCACTTTTGTCTGAAGCAAAAGGACTTTACAGTTACCAGTGTAATTAGTAGGAAATGTCACCAGAGTTCTTGAATGATCAGAGGTTATGTTGCTGTGACTGATTTTGGCCATCTAAGATGTCACAGGAACAATTCTTCCTGTTCTCTGATTAGTGCTTGGGATTTCAGAATCATTAGGGCAAAAACCTCACACCTATGAGATCAGCTGCCCCCAGTCTATTGCTTTATAACACCCTGCCACGAGTTCAGGGTCTGTGCTCTAGCCCTGTCGTGGAAACATTAACTGTAACGGCCTATCCTGACTTAATCGTAATCTACTGCTTGGCAGACTGCAGGTGAGGAAATGCCTGTCTGCTGAATTGAACACAGAACGTGCAGGGTGAGGGGCTGGGGGTGTCACAGCAGCCCCTCGGTGTAACACATCACACTAGCGATCAACCCAGGGCTCGGAGCAAACCTTTGCTTCAAGCACAGGGGCTTCTGTGACCCCAGTGACCACCGAATGCACCACTGCCTCCCAAAAACGACCACACTGTCGAGTACTTACCCGTTCTGACCAAAATCCCACGCATGCCCGCGTTCTGGGCGCCACCAACGTCATCCCGGCAGTCCTGAGACAGAAGAGGAGCCGCGCGTTATTGGTCATAGACACAATGTGATAAACAACTTCTTTATGACATTCTCTGCTTTGCGCATCACTAACCAGCCACCGAAAAGCAGATACACCTGGTGAAAGCTTTTACCCACCTATTGTATCAACTCTCACAGGAACGGTTTTCTACGAACACCATGCACTATGCATTACATCCTGCAAGTTTTGACTTGGGTTCAATTTCCCAGCGCTTTTAGGAAGATTGGTACGTGGCATTTGGGAAGCACGACAGGCAGGGGAGCTAAGTGTTATGTTAAAGAGCGGGCGATAAGGTATTTGGTCCCCACGTACGTCACCGATCATGACGGCCTCCTCTGGAGCACAGCCAGTTCCCCGCAGAGCTTCTAGGAAGAAGGTCTTCTCTGGCTTCCCCACTACTGTCGCTCTGGTGTCCGTCGCATATTCCAGCCCGGTTACAAAAGGTCCAGGTCCCAGTGCCAAGCCATCTTTTTTCTTGAAATATCTGGCTTTGTGTATAGCTATAAGAGGGGCACCATCCAAAACCAACCTAAAGAATGAATGAAGAAAAAAACCACAAAAATTGTATTAAACCCCCCCACACCCAATATTTACAGCTGAAAGCCTGAAATTACTTTCACTTAAGTGGACAACACTGACTTTCACGAAGACCTAAATTATAATGTAAGCTAGCATTGAGTTGGAGAGGTAAACTTACTTCCTTTTCCCCAGAAACAGCTAAGAATCCAGATCCCCTAAATAAAGAATTTATTATCTTGAAGATTTTAACAGGCAACTATTTTTAAATCCTGTCTGTGTCACGCATTAAGCAGCCTCACTTTTGACTAGGGCTAACATCAGAATCCATCTGATTTCCCCACACAAATACTTTACAATATATTAACCGCAGGCAGTAGCTGGAAGAGGCAGTTTGATGGCCACAGCCACCAAATACAACTTTAGTTTTTAACATTGTAGGAATTACAGTAACAGGTTACATTAAAAAAAAGGCACAAAGGTATTAGGCACATTCACATCCCACTGAATTCCCCAGTTAACAGTGCTATTACTGAGCTTTTTAGGAAAAAAAGCTGGATTTCAGCTCCTTGCGTTCACATCCCACTGAATTCCCCAGTTAACAGGGCTATTACTGAGCCTTTTAGGAAAAAAAGCTGGATTTCAGCTCCTTGCTATTGGGAAGCAAAAATTCCAAGTGGAAGGTAGTTCAAAGCAAGAAGTCAGCAGATTTCCAACACCTCTGAGGGCATTAAAAGGGTAATAACACACGGTTATTCACCTTTTAAATACTGTGGCGGCGTTACAGGAGGGTTGTGGCTGGGCACAGCACCGTGAGCCCTGGAAAGCGAGTGCTGGGGTGCTCTGAGGCTGGGAAGTGCTCCCTTCCCACCACTAAGATCCTCACCAGTCTAGGTTCAGCGCAGCAAAAGCCCTCCAGACAGTATCTATAAAAGTTAAGGTTACAACAACAGCACCTTCTTCAGGTACTGGACGCAACTCCAGTCTTTATCTCAACAGGCAGGAATGAAACTGGCACAGCAGATACAGCAAAGCTGAGGGACTGAGGAGAAACATTGACTGTTGATCTTCAGGGGAGAAAGAAGGATTTCTTTTCCCTAAACCCCACCGATTTAAAAAAAATAAAGAAGCAGCAGCCTAATTTAAGAAAACAAACAAAATCCTTGTCTTGCCCCTTCACTGCCTTTCTGGAGTTCTGCTGGGCTCTGCTCAAAGAGGCTGGCTTAGGTGAGCCGTATGCTCCTTGGAGGCCGTCTGCTCCTTCCCACGTGCTCGCATGGGTACTCTGAGCAGTGTGTAAGTGATAATATTTCATTTCACTTAATTATCACACAACAACTTCTATTGAATCAATGCCTTCCAAAGCAGGCTCAACAAGAAGAGAGCTGGCATATGTATCAGTGAGCAGCCAGATATGTTCACGATGGGAGGATGCCTCTAGGATACAGAAGAATTTAATTTGACAGCAGCACCACAACCATTTACATTCAGCAGTTTGCAGGAAACATATCACCTGGGAGAATTCTTTTAAATGTGGCATCAAAATCCCAAGTATACAAAAAGAGAAATTTAGTCTCAGTCATTTCAAATGGTGCCTTGAGAACGGCCTTACTCTGTGCATCTCGTCCGGGGACTCGTACTGGGTTAGATTTACCTAACTTAATGTTGGAAATCAACTGAGTAGTTGCCTGCCAGGTAGTTAGTCAGCCTGGGCTCTTCACAGTCAGTGGAGAGGAAAGAGCATTTCTAGGGCACAGTTCAGCTGTCCTGTTTTAAGCATTTCTTGGGGAAAAAATGAATGACGCCTTACAAGCTCCTCCCCTCTCCCTCAGGAGCCCAGGTAAACAGCTCAGATATAGCACTGGCACTGAAGGTATCTGCATTTAATCAGCATCATCTTAAAGTTTTGCTATGAGCAACGCAAATCCCAAGTGACTCTGTTATCTGAGCAGTGAGGAACAATGAACACGGACACAGCACGAGGCTCCAGAACAGAATGTGGCCAGTAGTTGGCACTTCCCTTAGATCAAACAAAACCAACACCACCACAACAGTTCACCCTCAACAGAGGGCTGGGGGAAAAAGCCCAGAACAAGTCAGTGAGACGCTAAAGATCAGACAGAGCCCATCCCAGGGCCTCTGAAACCCAGGACACATTCACTGAGGATGAAATCTTCCTCCAAGCAGACAAGTCAGCCAAGTGGCTGGGAATGTGTCTGTCATGAGGTTATCAACAGAACTACCGTCCAATTCTGTGTTTCATGTAAAAAGTGCAAATCCAGCCTGGGACAACCTCGGCCACCTGCCTCAGAGTTAGTTCTGCAGGCTTTCCTGCATGTGCTGGCCTGGGGATGCCCAGGATCCTCAGGGACCCTGAACGTGATGACTGGATTCTTGTTTTGAGCGTCGTGATCTCCAGCCTGAGGCATCTAATGACTATTATTCAAGAGCTAATATATCAATGACAGAAATATCAATAAATACAGTGATGTAAGCACTGGAATATATAATGGGTTAAGTTCATGCAGTTGTGAAATTAGGAGTCCACTCATGAGTGTGCTGTAAAACTCACTCTAAAATCAATGCCATTGGCAACATGCACTAATGAGGCAGACAGAGAGTCAGTTTGGGTCAATTCGTGTTCTTATGACGTAGAATTGGCACACAGATACGGCAGCACTGTCATGCTGCTCCACGGAGCCCCCATAAGACACTAGTGAGCAGTAACTGATATTCCCTTTTTGGATTTAGTGGTTATAAAGACAGATTAAGGTGCTTGGGATCAGTTTATTTTTCAAATTCCAAAGTGAAAAACGGCGGTAGTCATCAGCCCATGAGCAAAGAGGGCAAAGGACTCATTGCACATATCGCAGCACAGCAGGGAGTTATTCAGGGTGTTATGACATGTCCTCTTCAGCTCCAAGGCAGCTCTAAAGTTGGTGACTAGCTGCCCGCAGGGGTTAGTGCTCCCAAAGCACTGCTAACTTTGTCACCTCAACGACAACCATGACTGTACTTCTATAGTTTATTTAGACAGAAAGCTATGAAAGCCAGGGTCAGACTGCCTGAAGTTCATGGTGAAGGTCTCAAATCCACCAAGGTTAGCGGCTCTTGGACGTGGAGGAAGACACCATAATCACGCTCCACCATCCTCTTGTTCCAACGAGGATTTCCTTGCACATGGGAGAGGTACAGAGCCCAGCACTCAAAAGGCCACGAGGAGGGGCTGACTTACCGAAATGCTCTGTTCATCATTTCATAGTGGAAGTGCTCGGGAGCCAGTCCTACCACTACTGCGCTGGGGTCGTCAGTGGCTATCCCTGGAAAATCAAAACATGTTTCTCAGCAAACAGGATTTTATTCTTAATTAGCAGTACACAATCAACAGTTAATCACTTCACAGCAAAAATTAGCATTTTCTGATATAGATACATCACACAGATTAGTTTTATGTCTTTTAGAAATGAGGAAAGCATCTGTGGAAAAGGTGTTGATCTGTCCAAATTCCATCATCCTTCACGATGAACACGACTCTGCAGCTAGATAGTCGTTAACAGTGACCCTTAAACACTAATTCTCTCTCTGCCTCCGCTGAAACGCAGGGGACTGCACAAATCACTTTTTAAACCAAATGACTTTTTGCTATCTAAGAATCTCTTTCTACATATATTTATTTGCTTTGTAAGACAGTAAAGCAGGACAACTAGTAAATTCCATCCAATTCTTCTATTCCACCTAGTGACAGAAAACTCCACTTAGGGTATAAAGCCTGGCTGTTGCTCCACAAATCAGTCTGGCCATGATGGCCGAGATGATACCGCAGCATGACCTAGGAGTTTTTAGACTAGATTAGTTTTGACTCTTCTGCAATGTCTTTTTTTTTTTTTTTTAAATGTGGATTGGTCTCACTGAGAGCAGCTTTTTACACCTTGTCCTGCACTGCTTCGGAGGAGCATGACTGTTTCGGCATGGCAGTGCCACATCTGAACAGAAGCAGCAACGAAAGCAGAGAAACAGGAGTACCTGAGATTTTTATTTATGACAAGTTAAGTTACCAAGCTGCATTCTGCACTCGCTCAAGGTTTTGTTCTGCCTTCGCACAGCATATCCTCTACACCTTTACTGGGACAACCACAGCTCCCAGGTCTCCAGAGAGCGTCATCACAACCTGTTGGCTGGTATCCCCTGTCACATGTCTTTCAGTTGGCTCAGAGAGCAAAATGTACACTTGGAGATGCCACGTGGATTTCAGACACCACCGAAAAGCATCTGGGTCCTTTAACCAAAGACAGGATTACATTCATCCGTCTGTAACCAACTTTGTAGAGAGATTAGCCACAAACAGTTCAACAGCAGCCATTAACAAGAATTTAAAGCATTCTCTGTTGTACTTAAATGTTTCAAGAGCGTCACTGAACGTGAGCCAAACTGCTTGTAGCAAAAAGAAACAAAACAATCCATTCAAGACCCAAGCAATACCGATAACGCCACCAGTGTACTCCGCTAATATCTCTGTATTTGCCATCTTTTACAACATAAGCATCAGCTAGAGTGAAGAACTGATGGAAAGATCGCAAATACACGGAGACTAAACTGATTTAAGTACCTTCAGTGAAAGAGCTGCTGTCTCTGCTGTTTCTGACCCAAGAAGGCCCCCCCAAGAACACCAATACAGAATACTGCTGAGGGCGTATTTCTCTGGCGTTAGGCAGAACAGATTATCAGGTTTCATTGCTCTTAGAGCACACAGAGGCTTTTCTCCTGAACACTTACCTTCCTGAAGATTACTGACTAGACTACAACACTAAAATTCAACAGGAAATGTCTAGCTCCTAGCAAGATTAGAACCTACTTAAACTACACAGCCATAAGGATTTTGGTTTATAAGGCAAGGGGCAGGAAGCAGTGGCAAGCCATCCACATTTTTGCTGCCTTGACTTTAAATGGAAAGCTGAATATACAATATATGGTTTTCAACTCTGAATACATTCAAAATGTGTGTATCTTCACTACTCTTGAACCAACAAGGTGGTTAAGTCAAGGACTAATGGTCTTAGCTTGAGGCACCTGCCAGATATGTCCAAGTTAAAATATATCAACTTCCACTCCCCGTATCGTTTAGGGTAACGGGAACATCTGAAAGTAAAGTGAAATTTAACCTGATCTTTAGAGAAGACAACCCAGAGAAACCAGAGCAATGAAGCTCCTGTCACCAATTAACATCTCAAAGTGCACTGACTGAAACCTAGATGCCTAAGTAACAGTAACTACTTGGAGATTGTACCTTTAATAACAATCAGTTATGAGAGAAACGGCCTCCTGCGTGTGCCTATACAGTGGCTGTTCAGCTCCTTATGAGCAAAACCTCTGTAAAATAGCTGAGGAAAACCTTATTTCCAATAAACTGACACATCCTCACCATAGAACAAATCAGCACTGATAGCGGCAATGAACCTCCAATGATCTAGTGACAAGTATTACTTTTTTTTACACTGGAAATTAATAAAAAGCAACGATTTTTACCCAAATTCCTGACAATCTGAAGGCCTTGTCTGTCGTTTCCACTACTCCTCGAGAAGCCATGACTGCTTAATGTCAATTTGAAAATAAGAAAGAATCTTTATGGCTCTGGAGAGTTCCACGTTTCAGGCTTTATCATGGCTAGTGGTATAAATATAATTGTCACTCTAAAAATGGAGAGCACTATGTTTCTTTAGCTGTTCAGCAACTCCCTCCAGCTGTTTTTGGACCACCTCACCTGTGAAATCAGGCAGGGCTTTATCGTCCACCAAGAGGAGAGGCCGCACCTGCTTTTGCTCCAGAAGATTTCTGGCTGCTGTCAGAGATGTGAAGATCTCATTTTCTGCAATGTCAAATCCCAGTTTCGTCAGCCTCTCCAGCAGGTCTCTCTTGCATTCCTTCGTCGTGTTCGTCACAAATCGAATGGTGACGGGAGCGCCACGCAGCCTGACAGGTGAAGAGCAAAGGCAAGTTGGCCACAGCATCCTTCTATTTATGTCTCTTCAGGACTAAAGGCTGCAGGTGAAAAGGCTGTGTACATCCCAGAGAGCTGGTGCCACACAAGAACTGTGAGGTCGTTAACTTCCGTGGACGGGAGGGCAATGCGAAACACATCACAAAAACTACAGCTGCTGGAACAAGGGCAAGTCTCCCTGCTCAGCTTCTGCCCAGAAGGCCTGGAGGAAAATGGTGATTTCAAACTCTACCTTCATACTACGAACAAACACATCTACGATAACACGTCTGAAAAGCCTTTTAATTCAAACTAGATAATAAATCAACCAGCCTTGTATTCTGAACCCAAATAAATAAACAAAATAACCTTGTTGCTTAATTAATATGTTGAACTCTGCATGTTGACTCTGACAGCAGCTGTGATTCACCCGGAGATGAAGGATGCTCAAGGAGCCTGTGTTAGCATGTGGGGATTTTATGCCAGCTTTTGCAGCCGTTTCTCCCTTCTACTGGGGAACACCAGTATCACATAAAACCAAATTATTGCCCTACACTGAAACTAACATGCTACCACACAATCAAATAATTTTAAGCGACAATTTCAACGGCGCTCCCTTTAATTATCCCCCCACCATCACTTCCTCTGTTGCCATAGAAACAAATGCTGGCATCACCACTGCCTGGAGAACATCAGAACAAAGTTGGTCAATGCTGGAGACTTGCTTGCACCTGCCACATCTTTCTTTTGTTTGTCAGACGCATTGACCCTTCTCAAGTATGAAAAGTCAAAAAGTTTCCTGGCTGCTAATAAAATAAAAATTCTTTTTTTTTCCTTCCCATCCTATCACCCTTAGTTTTGAGAGGTAAACCCCAAAATGGAAGCTATCCATTTGTTCTCTAAGCAAGCTGCATTCCAATCACTTCAGCTTCTCCTTAGGAAGGACAATGCCACGGACTAGTAGAAAAGAGCTCGAGAAAGTTCTTCAAACCTCTAAGCAAAAAAGACCTGTCTGTTCTTTGCAGTGAAATGACAACTCTTGCTCTCCAGACCTGAGACAGCAGGTGGAAGCTGATAAACAGCACCAGGGTCTCTTCACACTTCATGCCTTCACTAACCCCCTCCCTTGCCAAAGCCAGGACAGGGCCTGCAAGAACCGAGCTCAGTAGGAAAGAAGCAGAAGACAAAGGTGAATCAGTGCCTTTATAAAACAATTTGTCTTCTGATTCTACACAAGCAACTTCTTTTGTCTAGTCTACTGCCTGAGGATTGGGAGGTGAGCAGCAGGCTGGATAGATACCAAGCTCTTCTCAACAGTATCACCACTTTTTATACACATATTTGGATTTTTGAGAATGCTCTCACCTGGCGCAAGCTCTCCGTGGCATGAAACGCCAGGCAGACAAGGCCCAGTGAATGAAAGGGTAATGAATGAATACCCATTGCTTTAGAGGCTTTTACTTCCTTGTAGTTTTACATCTTTAGGAAACAATTACCTCCTAAAGATGTAAAACTGCAAGGAAGTAAAAACCGCTAAAGCATTGGGTACTCTTCAGCAAAGCACCGACGAACAGCTCAGCTGAGGTGACTTTGCTGTAATTCAGGTTAACCACTTTCCACTTTGTTTAAGGCTGCAGTCCCATTATGAACTAGCTGAAACATTCTGAATATTGAGATTTTCTCCATCTAAAAAAGACTTAGAAAGAACCTAGAGAGTTAGAAGAGCTTGGGGGGCCTCAGGTGATACATGGCACCTATTCGCTATCGAGACCTTTTGCTCATTTCTCTCAGTATTAATTACCTACTCTGGGTGATCCTGCTCTGGCAGGGGGGTTGGACTAGATGATCATCCGAGACCCCTTCCAACCCCCAAAATTCTGTGATGAATACGTGTGTAAAAGCAGAATTTGGCCGTGTATCTGCTCATCCACAACAGTGTAAAAAGGCAGAAGCTTCGGGCCTGTTTACGTAAAGAAGCATATTTGTGCAAACAGCACTGACACAAACTATCAGAGGAAATGGAAAAATGGAACTTGCCTTTTAAGAGCTTCCTGCGCGCCTGGTACAGCTGAGTCTTCAACGTGAAGCGTGCCGTTGAGATCCACCAAGACGGCTTTCAGCGCGCGCCGAGCTGCCATCCTGCCTTCCCCGGGGAAAAGGCAAATAAATGAAACAACAAAAAACTGGTTAGCAGACAATGGATAATAAAAATAAGGAACTCGGTTAAGCGCCTCATTTGTGCCAAGCCCGGTATTACTCAGAACATTACTCGCAGTATTAAATGGGCCCCTTTAGACTGAGAAATAAAAGGCAGTGTTTTAAAAAAAATACATAATTGATGGGGAGGTATTTTCCCAAAGACTCTATATATGGAAATCAGGTGCTATTTGTTTTTTAAGTGCCTTTATTTGTGCACATCAAAAAACTCTCTAAACAAGTAGGACTGCTGGGAAGGGGATCATTAGGTCTGATATTGCTGGTTCAAGGCCTCAGCAAGCACATTTCGGCAAGTCCCATGTACACCAACGGCGCTGTTCAAGTGAAAATAAATACAATACTACTAAGCGATGATACAGTGCTCTGACTATAAAGCTCAAAACACCCTGCAAAAGTGGTTAATCCTCTAGCCCACAAGACAATTCAAGTGCCCCAACTCCCAGGTTATTCAGTGGCTGACTGCCTGCGTGCCAGCGTGGATTTAGTCTGGAAGCTCCCCAGGCTCAAGGATATTCAGCACCTCAAAAGATCGTTCTCCCATCTTGCGAGGGGGACAGTCATGCAGTTTTTCTACAGGAGACTGAGCCCAAAGCAGACGACAGCACCAGGCAACACTGGGGAAGAAAAGTGAGGTTTTGTGCAAGTCATCTGGCTAAAAAGCTGTCTTCAGAAACTTCTCCTTATGTGTGTTTTAAGTGATGTATTTTGTTCCACAGGCAAGTTTGCTGAGCCATCTCTTGGCAACTCCCATATTCTCCTGTTCGTTAGACAATAACGACTCTGCGATCTGTCATCACTAGCAAGATTTTATATTGAACTGTTCTGGTTACAGACAGAAGATGGAATGTGTATGTTCTCCTATAAACCACACAGTGTAATCAACACCAACATTAGAACCTGCCTTAACATATTTAATTTTCTATCTGAAGAGTATTAACTTTGCGGACAGTTTTATCATTGATCAGGATCATGTGAAGTTGGTGTCTCAAGTACAAGACACACATGCAGAAAACTCTGAGATTCCATTTTCATTATTGCTGCTGGTTCCCTGCAGTAAAAGAAAACAAAAGTAAAAATGCTTAGTTTACAGCATGTCTGTTGCTACACAGGCCAAGGTTAAACGTCTGTGATAGAAAGGTGATAACAAAACTTCTAGGGGAGCAATTGCATGAGTAAAGAGGGCACCATGTTTCTAAGACATCTCTAGTCCAACACTTCATGCAAAGTGCCAGAATGGAATTAGCATGATCCCTCATTTTCTCCATGACAAAAAAACTCTCTTCCTTCGAGCACTTCAGCTCTGCCACAGGGAATTTTAAGTGCTGACAGAGATTAAAAAGAGGACTGAATAAGGTGCTATTATATAAATTCTCTAGCCATAGACATGACTGCAGAACGGCTGCACCTGCATGCACAGCAACATGATGAAGAGTAACGTGTCTACATGGACAGCTAAGGACGGGTATAGAACATCTTAGTTTAACAGAACTGGGATTTTTTTTTTTTTTAATTTCTCTTTTACCCTAGATCTCCAGTGGTTCTCCTGCTCATGGTGTATTTATTCGGGCAGTATGGAAGCTATCTGCAGAGCTGGTTTTCAGCACAGCCTAATCCCAAGTATAAAGCTTACAGCCTAGCAAAAAAAAAAACACAACAAAAAACAAAACCGGAAAACCTCCTACAAATATTCAGAACCTCAGTTTACACCATCACGGCCCAACACACGGCGGAACCTCGCACCTTCGCGCTGGCGTTACAGCTACCGCCACGGGATAACTTTGATAACTCAGGCTGGTCAGGTCACGGGGAAACATCCAGTTCAACCCTCGCCTGTCCTGTGGCGGTCGAAGGAGCCTACTTGCCGCACAGGGACTCGTCAAGACACTCATGGCCTAAGGGGCGAGAGGCCTTGTCCCCTTGCGGGAAGGTCTGTAACGGCACCGACGTGCAGGGGCCACAGCGGGGCTGCTCCCCACGGCCGAGGTGCCCCGCACGGCCTCCCACAGCTCCC